>NW_007062050.1:149921-196248 GCF_000164805.1 Carlito syrichta
AACCCGTGGGCTCAGGCAATCCATTCACCTCAGCCTTCCAAAGGCGCGGGATTACAGGCTGAGCCACCGAGCCCAGCTCATCTATTTCATTATTAACAATACGTTTTGGCCTCGGTGGCTCAGCCTGTCATCCCAGCACTTCAGGAGGCTGAGGCAAGTGGATTAATTTTATTGTAGAGATAGGTCTTGCCTGAGCCTGTGGGTTCGAGACCCACCTGGGCAACTTGGCGAGACCTATCTCTACAATAAAATTAAAATAGCCGGGCGTGGTAGCACGCGTCTGTAGCTCCAGCTACTCGGAAGGCTGAGGCTAAAGGATCTCTGGAGCCCAGAAGGTCAACACTGGGGTGGCCGTGAGCGTGCGTGCCACTGCACTACAGCCTGGGCAAAGGAGTAGGACTCTGACTCAAAAAAAACACCACTTTTTAGTGAGTTGCTAGTTACTATGTATTGTATACATTCTCTTGAATTTTTTAGATTAAAGCATAGTCTTTAATCGCCTCCCAACATTTTAGCTGTCATCCTTCTTGTAAGTCAAACAAAATAGTTATCACCTTTAATTCTGTTCAGTATAGGTGACTTGCCATCTTCTAGTGTAAAAAATCCAATTCTGAGAGTGAGACAGTGAAAGAGGCACAGGTACACATATGGGGAGTGGGGCAGTTGGTGTGTATCATTATATGGGATTAAAAGCGTAAGGACAAAGGATAGGAGTGGGAAATGTAGGCTAGTTCTTGACTCAGAGCGTTTTTTTTCCTCCAAACAACCAGTATAGCTAGACTTTTTGTTTGTTTGAGGAAGGCTATGAAATAATTTCATAAACAGCTTCTCTAGGCTTCCTGTGGACAGTTTATCTCTTCTTCCTCAATTGAAAATTTTTGCTACAAACATGTATTCATTATTTTTAATTTCTGGAAAATGGGAAATAAGATTTCCCATACTTTGAAATATCTTTCCTTTTTCTTCAATTTTATGGGATGTAGTTTTTCTTTGCTTTGGTAGAGGTACTTGCTTGACAAATGTGTTAAGTGAGTTTATCCAAGACATTTTTATTTCTTCTGTGAATATTTAATTGAATACCAGAAATATAATTATGAAATTTTTTCCAGTCAAATCCATTTTGACACCAGGATTTAAGTTTTTTCATGTTATGAGCAAGATTTTTTCCAAGTCAGAGACAATTTTCTTCACCAAAGTGAAAATATTTTAAGCTGTGATGACAGTAAAGCTTAACAATAGGTTGTTTGGATTGGAATAAAGATAACATTGGAGATGAAAGTTTTCATGCAACTGGTTATGGGCTGCTCACTTAGTTTTTCTAGCTGGGCGGGAGGAGAAACGTGCTGCTTTCTCTTCTGAGAATGGAAATACAACTGGAGATAATAAGAGAGGGAACTTAATACCTTTGAAATCTTGTTTAGTCTTAATACACTTAATATACTTAATAAATCTTCATACACTAAAATCTTGTTTGTCTCTTTGTGGCATCTGGTACCTCAGTTGCTTGCTTTATTATTCAGCTCTCTGAGGTAGTTAACTCATTATGATCACTTATTGCATTATGATCACTTATTAGTATGTTTCTTTCTCCCACTGGATTATGTGGTCCTGGTCTAATGCATTTTTGTATCATTAATACCTAGTAGAGTGCCTGGTGTAGCTTTGCTCAACAATGTGTTCCTTAAACTAAAAGGTGCCAAGTAGATATCATCATTCATATGTCTCTTAATTTATTTACCATAAATAAGAAGACACTGGTTCCCTCTTTAGAGAATTTTATTTGCTTCTCCTAGCATTTAGGATCATCATGCCATACAGAGAGGAAAGTTCGTTTTATATGGGAGATAATTCAACTTGTTACTTATGTAGGCAGAATTTCAAACAGGTTCTAAGTGTTGGCCTATGTATTTTTGTTCTGACGCAGGGAAAGAAGGTTTCTAGGGGAGATTAATGTCTGAGTACTTGCGAGGAGAGGACACTAAGGGTCACTTCTGGAAGGCAGATTTGGAGATTGTGAATCTCAAACTCCCCAGCCTCGGTTGGGGAGACAAAGTGGCCCTCAGTTTCTCAGAGAAACTCTGCTGGGGGCAGGAAACTTGGCTGATGAAAATAAAGCTGCCTAAAGTCTGTCCCTGGATACTTGTTAATTGTTGACAAGATAGGATGTTTTTGGATATAGTTCTGGGTATGTCCTCCAGATGTCTTCCAGCTCTGTTGTGAGGAAAAAAAGCTTCTTGAGAAAGGGAGAGTAAGAAAATAATTGATGAGGTTGTCCTTTTGAGAGACCAAGATGAAAAACAAAACTTGTTTTGTTCTCTTTTTAGAGAGTGTTTCTCTACCTCAGTAAAAGTAATATTTGCATCTGTGAGTGACAAAGCAAGAATAATATCAAGGAGACTAAATCAATCATTCCTACATTCCTGTGGTTGTGCCAGCCTCCACAGAATTTTAAGCAAAATGTTAAGCAAAAGTAATATGTATTTAGCAGACCTTTTGGTATATTTTTACCAACCTTGCTTTTTTTCCCTGGGGAAAGAAGGTAATCCAGCTTGTTCAGTAAATATTATTTTCACAAAATAGTAACTAAATATTAAAACACTTAGAAGGTTTATGAAAATTACATCAGGCATGCAGGGCATGTGATTATGTTTTTATTCATGAGATCACTTCATGGATTAAGAAAAGAAAATTGAAGCCAAATTCCTTTTATGGGGGGGTAGGAATTGGTGGAAAATGTTTTAAGTAGAAGGTATCTGACTTCTGTTTAAAGAGCATAATGCTACTGATTCAGCTAAAATATAATGATTGTTTATAGAAATTATAAAAATCCTTGATAAGATCACATTGACAGATAAGGATAAGTACTTTTAGAGATTAGTTTTGTACTCAGCTCAACTGTTTTTCCTCACTTTTAGAAGCCTAACTACCCTATCAGTCTGTGACTAGATTTTGATGCCAGGCAAGAAGAACTTGTGTAATCTTGCATATAACTCAATTATTGCGGCTAAATAGCTGCTGTCAGACCTTAATAAAACCCTCTCACTACAGAGAGATAAGACATTTTATTCTTCCCCTTGTCCTACTGGGAGGTGTAAATATATAATTAAGTTTGATGTCATTAATCACTTTCAAGTTGTTTGCTTCAGGCTTTCAAATATAAACCACTCCAAATCCCAATTTGATTAAAAATCGTGAGCCACTCAAGCTTATTGCTGTTGAGAATAGATGGGGTTATAGCTTGTATAATGCACAAAATGCGCATTTTAAGAGCATATTTCTTATATTTAAAGTTCTTGTCTGTCAGTCCTTAACATCTGGATTGTCTGAGCGTGTATTCCTATCAATTGCTCTTTCTCTTGACCATGGGTACCATTTTCCTTTACTTTACATGTATAATAGTTTTTAATTATTTACTGAACATTGTGGGTGATTCATTTCAAAGTTTGCTTTCCACTAGAGAATGCTCAGTTTTGTCCTAGTAGGTAGCTACATTACTGGCAGATCATCTTGTTCCTGTGGATGCTTGGTTTTAGGATTTGTTAGGGTGGGTGTACTTCTGTTTTGCCCTTAGTCCTACAATATAAATCTCAGTCCTAGGATATGATTCTTATGTTCAAGATGTGACCTTCAGTGGAAAGCATTAGGTGTCTACCAAGCTCTTGAGTGTTTACTGAGCCCCTCTAATTTGGCAGGACTTGAATTCAAAACATTTTGTTCTGTTTCCCCCGTACCAGGAGCCTTCTGCGCAGTCTTTTCAGCCATCCAACTCTTGCTTTCTCTTGGGTTTCTGATCTTATTTTATTGATGCACAGGCAGGAGTAATCTCAGGATTTGAACAGAATTGCTTCTCCCCTTGTGGTTCTGTCTTTTCTAGGATTTCTCTACCTCAAATTCTAGCTGCTGTGACAGCTCCAGATATCCTGACTAGCTCAGTAAGACTTCCATTTTCTGTTTGCACTCTGTTCCTCTTCTGCTGCTTGAACTGGAGTGCCTTCAGGGGGAAAACTGTAAATTAGGGTTGCATATAGCTTGCTTCCCTTTTCTGAGGCTTCTATCCCTTCCAGTTTCTGGCTGCTTTTGGTGACTTTCTGTTTAGAGTTTAAAATTGTTATGAGCAAAAGGGTTGATCTGACATACGTAACTCTGCCAGTATTTTTAATGATGAAAATTGGAAATGTGAAGGGGTCTTTCAGAATTTCCTGGATACCACTTAGGAGGTATCTAACTCTGTGTTTGTGAAACAATGGCAAGTTGCCATGAGTTATATAGGTTCCTGTATATGGGTGCTTGTACTTGTTGCAAAAGTTCCTATCTAAAAACTACACTTTAAAGCGAATTTTTATAAATATAAAATGTTACAAAATATAACTTTATGTCACATTTTATCTAAAACTTTTCTAGTAGTTGTAATAAACTTGAAACATTAACAACTAACAGTTTTCCTTGCCACGATTAGGGAATAACGTTGGTGGTTTAGGCCTCCTTAAGCCAATCCAGGAAAACTGGAGCTGTTGCTTTCTTTGTCCTCGATAAATATCTGCAGAGTAAGTAGAAAGTTGAGGCACTCAGGGTCTTGGGACTTAGCATGTAGTGGAGGATGCATCTGGTAGCGTTTGCCTTGTGGTGATGCTTCTCCAGAAAGGCGTTTTCAGAAGTCATGGCTGACTCAACATTTTCCCTTTTCATTCACCTTGTAGCACATGTTACAGGGACAGCATCAGATCAAAGAAATACATAGGGGGAGAATATCAACTGTGAAGTCACTTTTTGTTAATTCTGTGCTGAAACTGGTTCTGCCAGACTGGTTCCTTCAAGTGAGATGCCCTGTCTAGTAGAATAGCATATGTATAGTTTTTCTGGAAGATGCTAGCAGAAGCTTGGTCACTCTTCCATAGTTCTTTTATCTTTGCAACATAAAACAAAGGATGCTCTCTTTTGACTCATTAAATATCTTTTACAGAATGATTTTTTAACGTGATGGTCATTGATTTACTAATTCAGGAGTTATTTATCGCATGCTATCTATGAATACCACATATAACAGATAAGTCTGTGACAGTAGTCGCAATTAATCAGTATCATCATATTATTTCACACTTCTTTGAGAATTCGTAAAATAATGACCAATTCACTAACCTGGTCTTCTTAGAGAGGAATACAGTCAGGTGTGAAATAACTGTAATGTCTTCTGTAGGAGCCACTGGTGAATCGGAGGGCTGGGACTGGGGGAAGAGATGAAGCCCTGGCCTCAGATGTTAAGTTTAAGGGCGTACCAAAAAACTCAGTAGTCAAGACCAATGATATTTTAGTGCCATAGTTCAAAAAAATCAGAGTTAACGTAAAACGAAAACTGCTAAAACTTTAGATAAAGAGCAGGTCAGCATTCCTTTTTTCCCCTTTTGCCTCACGCTCCACTACAGTTCAGCATAGCACTGGTGAGTGGATTAAGAACCTGGCCTGGTGACAATATGGAGAGGACCTAGGTTTTCATGGCAGTTCGAGCTGAGTCTGAGTCCTAATTCCCACTGGCAGTTGGGTCTCTGGCAAGTTGAAGATAGTAACTCTTGAGCTGACCTGGGGTGCACTCTTGGAAAAATGTGCTATTATCCTGAGCCTCAATTTGCCTGCCAATAAAACGGGACAAAATTACATATTCTAAAGTGGTAGTTCAGGCAGGAACTTCTGAGAAGAAAGTGTGCAGCTTTTGAAAGCACATGAAAGGTGACTTTTTGGATAGGACTATGACCAAAACTCTTCTTTTTATGGTTTCTGACTTTAGAGTAGAGATAGTAGCATTGAGTAGGTCCAAACACCTCAGAATATCGAACCTACTTGTAGCTTCATGAATATACTTGGGCCAGGCTTCGTGAATGCTGCATTTCTGAGAAGTGACCTTTGACTTGAAAGTCCTGTGTAATTACTATAGATGAAATATAAGAAGAGGGCAGCAAAGGTGAGGATAGAGGATATTGCGCTTAAGTAGTGAAAACTGGTTTTAAACTTCTCCCTTCTTTTTACCAATGGAGCAGGAGCAAGTCCAGACAATTTATGCAGCTGTGAAATCAATACTGGTCAAATTCAATGACTTCTGATAAATGTTGCTGCCAGCACAAAAGTCACAAGTTGTTAAACATAGCACCTTACATTTGCATAGTGAGTTACAGATGTATATGTATATATTCTGTGAGGTCTTTCTTTGTTTAGCACTTGAGATCTGGACCCTTTAACAGTACCATTCCTAAGTGATTCCTCCTTATACTTATGTCCTTTAGAAGTCCTTGAATAAATATGTTGAATCCCTGAGGGGTCTTTCGTAAAGGAAATTTTGGTTACCAGCTTCTTAACAACACATAGCAACATAATTCCCATTCTCTGTTTTATTCTTTAGGTTGGAATCTTTACATATTTCAGTGCTCAGTAGAGGTGTAGGAGAAGGTGGTTCTTAGGCTTTGCCTGTATCATTTTGCCTGTCTTGGGTAACTGCCAATAAGTTAAATAAACTAATTTTGGCCTGTAAACCTGGCATTAATAGATGTGAGTTTAGCTAGGTTTCTTTCAACACAGTCTCCAGGTTAATCATAATCTTATGTGAAGTTTCTTTCTTATTGTTTAATTGTGTCTTGTCAGCACCATTAATTTCATGTAAGAATTCTTTTTTTTTCTCCCTTTCCCTTGTGACTAAGCAGAATGAGAAATATTTCTCTTTCAGGATCTGGAGAAGCTTAATTAAGTCCTTCATTTTAATTTTGTCTGTATCCGCTCTTAGTCAAGGATAACAAAGGAGTAGGGGATATCAGAATGTGGTAAGAATGTAATTATCTAAACATTTCTAAGCACTTTTTTATTTCTTTTTTTTTTGAGTTGGAGTCTCACTCTGTCGCCCAGACTGGAGTGCAGTGGCCGCTCCTGGCCACCGCAGCCTCGACCTGCTGGGCTCCGGTGATCCTTCCACCTCAGCCTTCCAAGTAGCTGGAACTACAGACGCGCGCTACCACACCCGGCTCATTTTTTATTTATTGTGGAGATGAGGTCTCGCCAAGGTGCCCAGGCGGGTCTCGAGCCCGCGGGCTCAGGCAATTCACTCACCTCGGCCTCCCAAAGGCGCAGGATTACTGGCTGAGCCACCGAGCCCGGTCCTTTTTTATTTCTTAAAAGCTGGCATAAATGTGTTGAGTGTGATGGAGGTTTTCATTAAGCCCTCTTTTCAACCTCTAGTAGCTAGCAATTTCCTAGCCAGGAATGAAGTTTAGTAGTGTCTTCTCCATCCTCCTGTCATACACATGTTTGTATTTGTGTATGATGTGTGCTAGTACACATATGAGAGTATTATGTATTTTGTTTTCATGTTTGCCCTAATTGAATTTTCACAAATATACATGCTTAGGGAATGTCTGCTGATGAATACTGTGTTTCTCCTCAATAAGACATGGTAGCAGTCCTCTGAAATCTTGCAGTCTTGTTGGCAAGATGAGGCGTACATAGATGATAAAATAAAACAGTCTGTAATTGCCCAGTGTGGTGATACAGATAATAAGAGCCATGGAGAATCAGAAACAGGAGCAACTGCCATGGAACAGAAGAGTAAAATCAGAGGATTTTTGGTGTACACCTTAGATTCTAAATCTTGGAATATTAGTGGTGCCTTAGGAGATAGAAAGGAAGGATGGGGAAGGAAGGGGGCACCGAGGAGACTAGAAAGGACTTTTATTTCCTGGAGTTATTATTACAGATTTCTTTATCATGTTTTTCATAATGACATGGCTTCAAAACCTTTCTACATCTTGGTTGCGCTCTTCTGTCAGTTCTCCAGTTTGTGTGAGGTTTTGCTCAGCCAATATGTGGAATAATCTGGCTTCACAATGACAGGTAAGTGATTAAAAAAACATCCCTTTAGCGCATGTTAGTGTAAGTATTTGGAGGTAGACCCTGTAATGAATATACATGTATACCCCTTGAATCTAAAATAAAAAATAAAAATAAGTGAAAAAAAAAAGTATTTGAAGGTAGAATGCCCAGAGTGAGGGTGAAGGAAAGGACAGGGGACAGGAAGAGAGTGTAGCTGGGAGCAATTACCTTCTTTTCCCCAGACCCTTGTGGCTTGACTGTTGATTCTTGTGCAACAGAGCAGCCAGGTAGGCCTGTGGCCATATGTTGCAAGGAAACTCAGAATCCAGGAATCTCTAAAGCAGGAACAAGAATGGCTTGGGATAGTGGAAGTGATAGAAAAGCCAAGACGTTGAAAACAGGGTCAGTTTTTTTTGTTTTTGTTTTTTAATTTTCTTTATTTTAACGATGTGAGTACAATTCAGGATTAGGTGTACAAACGGTCATCCATCGAACAGGTAAATTTGAGCCTCCCTTTGGTCCCTACTTTGCCTGATTTGAGATCAGGTAGGGTCCATTTTAATATACTGCATAGTTCTCTTAGTTGAGAATATAGGTATCTCATCCTTAGATAGCTCCTGTCCAATATATCACTGGCCAGATTCAGTTAATTTGAGGGATCCAGAGTAAGCAAGCATCTGTTAGCCAAGTCTTTGGTTACCCCAAATTAGCTCAAGTCCTTTACTGCTTGTTTCCTCTGATTATATAGTACATATGCAAACCCTCAATTATCCAGAATAAACTGGGGCTGCCTGTTCGGTGTGGAAAACATTTTGGTTTTGGTTATGATTCTCTTGCCTAGACCATGGTAGTGCCTTAGTCATTTGACCGCTTGTCACTAAGATTTTGAAATGCCAGAAATGCCAGTTCTTGCATTGTAAGCCAGAAACACCTTCCTGAGGAATTATTTTACTGGGCGATTTGCCCCTTCTAAATCCTCAGTCATCCTGAAAAGTACCTCAGGCGTCTCCTTGATTTTTAATTTTCTGTCTTGGTCCTGTTTGTATATAATGCTTGTGGTGTCTGAGTCTCTGTCTCATACTGCTGAAACTCATGGCCCTGAATTTCTGGGTCACCCTTCAGAAATGGGCAGAACTTGATCACTCATGAAAAGTGACTCACTTCCTTCCAGGCAAAGACTGACACTGACTATCAGAGTTCATAATTCGTCTCCACAGAAGAAAACTCTCTAATTGTGGGACATCACTTACTCTTTCCTAGCTTGTATAAGAATCAAGGATAGTGTCAGGAGCTGGGAAAGTAAGACAGGTGTTTGTGCTGTGTTGGTAGCATACATTAAAATGATATCTGGATAAAGGTCCTACGTGAATTTACTTAAGTGATTGATTCCCTGTGTGTTTAAATTTAGTGCTTCTCTTCCCAGACCATTGTCTCACACACATACATCAGTCAATTTATCAGCAGGTCAGATTCCATAAAGAGACTGAAATACCCGCCACCATTCTTTACTAAAGAAAACTGTTGGGGAGGATGGTAAGGCCTTTCTGTCCCTGTTAGACTCAGAATTCTTCTTCCTTCCCCTTATCTTGTTAGAATATATTGTTCCTTCTCCTTTGCTTGTTCTTCGATTCCTTATGTTCCCTGTGAGGGATTAGCTGAAAGTGTGGGTTGTGCAACAGTTCATTTACATAAGCATGTATTGAACTATCTGTGCACTTAGAAAGGTGATAGGTAGGCCCTGTGAAGGATATATATAAAAAAAAAAAAATACACAGAATGGTTCTTGTCCTAGGAGCCCCTGCTTGGAGTAAGGCAGTGGTCAAGACATATACAACCAGACTTCCAAGCATTAACTTCAGCAAGCATCATTACATCCTTGGGTGGTATTGCTGAGGGAGTTCAAAAGCCAAGAATGTTCAGTCATCATCTTTAGGAAGTCAAAGGAACTTTGGCGAGTACCTTTCTCGCTCATCTTGTTTTATCTGGAAGGAGCTCGGGGCCTGCTAAGTAAATTACTCTGTATTACATAGCAGATTAGAATGTAGACTGAGTCTAAGAGCTGTTTCTCCATACCCTATCAGGCAATCTAAAGATTCAGTACTATTTCTTTGCATTTGTGGTACCCATATGGGTGCAATTATTTTTGAACTAGGAATCCTTTCAGATCAAACAGTAAGTTTTTTTTTTTAAATTTATTTTAAAGATGTGTGGTACCATTCAGGGTTAGGTATATAAATGTTCATTATACAGGTACCTTTGTTGATGAGGTATGCCCCTCCTCCCCCAGCAGTTTCCCACTGCTGCCAGTCCCTTCAGACAGTAAGTTTTTTAAATGATTCAATTTTCATATATTTTTGGGGCTTCAGAACTTTGAAGGTGGTCATCCACCAACATTGGGAATGCCAGTCTCTAAAGAATCTAGCAGTTCATGCTATTGAGGCCACCTTGCAGTATGTTTTATGATTCAAGGCTTCAGGTCCCTGGTAGTTCATGTAGTCAATCTTTTTTTTTTTTAAGATTTTATTTATTAGTTTATTTTAGAGACAAAGTCTTGCTCTGCCATCCGGGATGAAATGCAATGCGATCATAGCTCACTGTAGCTTCAAATTCATACCCTAAATTTATCCTCCCACTTTGGCCTCCCAAATTGCTGGGATTATAAGCATGAGCCACTGTACCTGGCCTCATGTAGTCAATCTTTTAGCAAAGACTAATAAAAGCCTAATAAAAGTGCAAGAGAGAATGAAGACTGTGTGTGTGTGTGTGTGTGTGTGTGTGTGTGTGTGTGCGCGCGCGCGCGCGCACATGCAGACATGCTTCTGTGTGTGTGCTGGTTAACTTCATATCTAGGGGAAAATGTGATTAAAAACATAATCTACTCCATATGGGGTTGGCCCACTTTGAATGATTTACGGGTGAATGAGGGTTAAGAAGTACTCTGTGTATCAGGAATCTTAATTAGTTTTGAAAATCCTTTGGGTAAATAGCTCATCCTAGTGGTTCCCAAACTTTGAGTGTAATTAAAGTCTTTTTAAGGTGTAAAGATTCCAAGGACCCTTCCGTTTTGCCCTTTGGCTTCTGTTAAGGATATGAGCACTGAATAGTTGAATGCCTTCTATATGCCAGTCACTGTGTCAGGCACTGGGAGTATGGTAATTCATAATTCTTCGCCTGTTGGGTAAGACAAATAATCATAATAAAGGCTTCATGAATGCTTGCTAGGTCAGAGTGATGGGAACCAAGAGGGGTTGTCAAGGCTGTGTCTCAGAGGACATAATACTTAAGCTGAGGCTTAAAGGAATTTTAGGGCTTAACTATGAGACGAGGGTATGGAAGAGTGTTTGGGGCTGAGTGAACAGCACGCCCAGAGGTCTGAAGGTCTGAAGGTAAGAAGCGGTGCACTGGAGCATTTTGGGGGAGCTGGAAGATGTGGAGTTCAGCGAGAGTACAGCGCTTGGAGGAGAGATGATGTTGAGACAAAGCGATTTCTCAGTCTGTTGTTCAAGTACAATGTATGGTGTTAAGCTCTACTAAGAATATGATTATACTCCAATAATCATAACAACATATAAATATATTTAAATATGGACAAGACTCTATTTAGTAGTGTAGAAAGTTATTTATAAAAATTGCAGACTCTTTGCAGTAACTCTGCAGCCCATAGCTTGGGAACAACTGGCTTAATTCATTTTTTTGTTAATTATGTTGAAGGGTGCTTTTTGTAAACTCCTGTGTGTAGTGTGTGCTTGCTGTGTTTTGATCACAAGTAGATATTTTTGTCGTGAGTGAAGTGTGGCCAGATCCTGACTGTGTACTGGAAGACAGAGGAAAGACCACCCTCTATTATAGCAGCAACACAAGTCTTTCGACACTGTGTCGAAAGACCCAAACTTTCAAGGATGGTTGAAGAGACTAGGCACTCAGCTCAGTCTCTGAGCTCTGATAAACGAGCTGATGCTGCAAACTGGAAGATAAGGGCATTTGCAAAGTTCTTTTATACATAAAGTATGGTTTTCCATTGCATTGGTTACTGGTTTCAGTCTCCAGTGAAGATGAATGATGCTGTGAATTAACAGTTTTAACATCTGTATCGCTTCAGCTTCTTTTTAAGTGGATTTATTAAAAATTTCTTTCTTTATTCATTTATTGCTTTATTCAGATGAAAGGGCAAAAAACCTGAACCCATGTAAGCTAAGAGAGGTGGAGTTTCGGAAGATAATTCCCAGCTCGTGAAGTTCTTTTCCTGTGGGAAACTTTTAATTTGGAAGCATGCAGCCTAATTGTGGGAACCAAGATTAACATTTTCTGAAATACTTCTACAAGAAAAGCAGAAATGGTCTGTCCAGGAAGCTGAATTTACATAGTAGAAAAATGGGCTGCTCTACAGTATTTGGTAGTCTTTGTGTATTAGTTGTGATAAAAAGTGTGTTGTGTGTGTATGGGGGGGGAGAGAGAGAGAAGAGAGAAAAGAGAGATCGTACTTTTGTCTTGGTTTCCTTTACATCAAACTAGTAAGGTCCTTGAAAGTGTGTTTTACCACAGACTGCTCAGTTCTGAACCCTACACTAGACGTGAATACTTTTTTTTTAAAGTTCTTTTTGTTTTTCCTTCTTGCTGAGTAAGCGGTAGTGTTTCCTTTTTTATTTTTTATTTTTTTGGGGGGAGGGAAGGGGTTGGGAGTGGGAGTATGAATGACAAGAAGTCGTCCACATGACAGAGCTCCTTCCCTTCTATTCCCCTCCTTACCAGGAAGTTAACTAGAAGGCTAATGCATTTTTTAAAAACAAAGTCAGTAATTAGCATAACCTAGTTAGTTACCTTTACACAGAGTTACAGAATTAAAAAGTTGACAGTCTGATGAGACCTCAGACTAAAGGTACTGGACGGAGAACGAGGAAGCTAGACCAGTGAATGGGTTGGGTCTCTTGAATGCCCAGCCCAGAGTTTAGATTTGATTCTGTAGGCTCTGGATGTCTACAAGTTTGTAGCCAGAGCCTTGGTAATTGAATGTTACACAGGAACTTTCACTAGTTACAGCTAGGCTTGGCTGTTAGCAATTATTTTTATCTACTTTAATAGGGGGAAGACAGAAGGGGGGCAGGAAACTAGGCTGGCATTATGGCCACAGGAAAGAACACACTGATTTGGGGCCTTTCAAACTGCAGACCTTTGTTGCGGATGGATGCTTAATTTGGTTTCGGGTTTTGTTGATTTTCTCCCCTACCCCTACCTCATTTACCTTAACGATGGCTCCCCCCTCTCGAGCTCTGCTAGGGCAGGCTGCCACTGCGGACTGGGGGGCGAGAGGCCCAGAGCAAGAAGAAAGTGGGTTGAAAGCAGAGTTCTGTTTAAAGAATTTTCTGCTGGAAAGTAGCCCAGAGGGAGTAAAGAGGAGCTTTAATGAGGAGCAGCTGCAGTGCCGATGCAACCCACATGAGACATTTTTTTCCCCTTCGTTCCACATTCTGTGTAGTTTTCTAAAAATCATGATTTTGAAATAGCTTTTTTTTGTACAGCACGCCTCTCTTTTTCTTCTTGTATGTGGTGGGGTTTTGCTTTGTTGTTGTTTTTAATGGCCAAATCCTCTCCTTAAAAAAAAAATGCTAAAGACAGAGCCGAAGCAAAGCCCTGGATGCAATTTGGGCTCACCCTGCTGATACAGAGCATTCGGTGGAGAAAACAAGGGGGAGAGAACACTGGCTTTTATTTGGAAAAGGGCCTTATTTCCTGCTCAGGCTTCAGTCATCTTGGAGCTGACACAAGCTGCTACACTGTTTTAAGCTTTTCTCTGGACGAGTGGCTATTCACTTAGGAAACGTGAAAGAACAAATTTTTCTGTCCTCTATTACTGGGGAGACTGATCCTGAGCTGCAGCCATTGCCAGATACATCGGAATTGCTATTCAAACCCCAGCTTTGTTGAAATCTGTAAAGTGGCTACATGTAAACTAATCCAGGCTGTTGGTGAGATGTGAGAGTTGGGGTCTGGTTTTCATCTGTTTTGGTGAGGGGGGACTGCAGGGGTATCCTTTCACATGGAATGTTTTCTAGTTCCATTAGAAGGAGTCTCTTGTTTTTCTCTTTTTCTCCCTTCTTCCCTCCCCTTTATCCATTCCCTGTGTGTGTGTGAATAGCCACAATAAAAAACTGGACCCTTTGGTGGCAGATATGACAGACTTTTAAGGAAAAGGTAACGAATGTATCTGTATGAATCTGATAAATGTTCAGATGAGTCTATGGAGTTGTTTTACCGGGGAAAAATGCCCCCCAATCTTTTCCTGTATTCATAGTCTCATATGTGGATTGTGTTCTTTCAGAGTTCCCAAGCTACAGAAGAAGGATAGATAGAGTAGAAGGAAGTCACCAAGAGAACTATGGAAACAGTCAATCTGTTCTCTTAAAGAGGGAGGCATTCATGTAGTTTTGGGAATGAAAGGCAGCTGTTAGATTTATTTGGTTGCTTTTTGGAAAACTTTTTACATATATTTTTATTTAGTTCAAGATGTAGGCTAGTTTTCAAATGTATACTGGGTAACTTAATAGAATTATGGATTTATGAGGACACTTTGGTGTTTATGTAGTCATGTTTCTACCCTCTGACAAAATCAGCTTGAAGCCTTTTTTTAGCCCTTGCATTTAGGCAGAGCCTTACTTCCTGCTTAGACTATCAGGGTATAGGGTGTCCTTACATTACAGGTAAACAAGGATTTGCGAATTGAAACCTCTCCTGCCTTAGGAAACACAGGTCCTTTATTTCTGGCTGTCTCACCCATTGCTCCCTTTTGTTCCATGCCTGTAGTTTTGCTTAGCTTCTTGAGTGGCAAGTACCTCAGGATGACTTCTTCTTTTTTTTTTTGACTTGGAGTCTTACTCTGCTCTGTCGCCCAGGCTGGAATGCAGTGGCACACTCATGGCCATCGCAGCCTTGACCTACTGGCCTCAGGCGATCCTTTCGCCTCAGCTTTCCTAGTAAAGGCATGTGCTACCACGCCCAGCTTATTTTTTTGATTTATTGTAGAGATGAGGTCTCATCAAGTTGCCCAGGCTGGTTTTGAACCCTGAGCTCAGGCAATCCTCTCACCTCGGCCTCCCAAAGTGCTGGGATGACAGGCTTGAACCACTGTGCCCAGCCAGGATGACTTCTTAGGGTTGATTTGGCCTGTGTTATACGAGGCAGATCACAATGTAGAGTTGAAAGGGGATTTTTTTTTAGCAGATTTGGATTGAGAGAGACTGACTTTATGCATCATATGAAATGTAACTTGCTTTGGAGCTAGTTGCTTATTGGTACTTAGGTTCTCATGGTATTCAAGGAACCTGCACCATGGGGCTCAAGACATTTTTTCCCATAAAAACTATCTAGATGGGAGTTTGAGAGAAGCACAGAAAAGATATAACAATGGTGTAAATGAACAAAAGCGTTACTGGTAAAAACAATGCAGTGC
The DNA here is from genome assembly GCF_000164805.1 of Carlito syrichta. Classification (NCBI taxonomy): domain Eukaryota; kingdom Metazoa; phylum Chordata; class Mammalia; order Primates; family Tarsiidae; genus Carlito; species Carlito syrichta. The sequence continues at coordinate 165,211 of NW_007062050.1, forward strand.
ATGACATAACACAGCATCTACTGTTGGAGGGATCAGAGATGGATGGGCTGGTTTGGTAAAGGCTCACTGGGATAGGTTTTAAAAGGGCATGGGTTTTTCTTTCTTTGAAAGAAGCATAGAAGAAAGGAATATGAATTGGAGAATATAAGAAGGGAAATGTGATATTTCTCCCTGGAAATTAGAAAGAATGTTTGCATGTGGGGGACAGTAGACAAGACGATGGAACCAATTTGGAGTGTTTGAGTTATGAATTCCTAAAGAGCAAGATGGTTAGATGGTAGGCATGGAACAGACAAGCAGGTCAGAGATTCAAAGGAACTTGGATTTGAAAGGCTAGGCCCTAAATGCTAGCTTCTGAGCAGAAGGGTGGCATGATTAAAATTTTGCTTGAGAAAGATTATTCTTTAGTGTGCTTAGTTTTAGCATACTTTCTGGACTGTCCTTATGGAAAGATGTAGATAGGATGCTGATCCAGTTATAGGGATAGAGCTGGCTGAATGGATGTTAAGATATAATTCACGTACTATCAAATTTACCCCTTTAAAGTGTACAATTTGGTGGTTTTTAGTATTTTCAAAGAGCTGTGTGACCGCCACCATTATATAATTTCAAAAATTTTTTATCACTCCCAAAAGAATCTCTCGATTGCTCAGTAGCTACTCTCCATTTCTCCTTCTCCCCAGCCCTGGCAACACTAACCTACTTTCTATCGCTGTGGATTTGCCTATTCTGAACATTTCATAAAAGTATAATTATATAATATATGACCTTTGGTGCCTGACTTCTTTCACTTAGCATGATGTTTTCAAGATTCATTCATGTGGTAGCATGTATCAGAACTTCGTTTCGTTTTATGGCCAAATAATATTTCGTTATTTGGATATACTACATTTTATGTCTCTTTTTACCAGCTTATAGATATTTTGATAGTTTCCACTTTTTAACTACTATGAGTAATTCCACGGTGATTGTTTCTATTGTGTAGATATGTTTTCAGTGATCTTAGTTATATACCTAGGAGGAGAGACAGAACTTGAAGACTTAAGAAAGAAAGAACTTTCTGACAATGGGATTCGCCCACATTGAAGATTGTTCTGCTGCTGAAGCAGTGAGCCAGTAAATTTATTTTTCTTAACAAATACATGGTGTTTACTATGTGCTGGTTAGTAATCTTAGTACTTTACAATTAATTATTTAAAAATATTTTGAGATATTCACTATTTACAGTAGGGAAGTTTAGGACCTTGCCCAAGATTACACATTGAGTAAATGGTGGAGCTGGGCTTGAAATCCAGGTGGTCTGGATCTAGAGTCTGTACCCTTAATAGCAGGAATAATAACTCTATGCATGTATTAAATTCTTACAATTTTTCAGGCTCTATGCTACATGCTTGCGTTCAAGCAGAGGCTGGTAGTCATCTTTTAGGAATGTTTTAGAAATGATCATATCATCAGGTAGAAATTACCTTTGAGTATCTTGAATCTCAAGGTTCTGTTATTTCAAGGATGGATGGAAGTGGGGGAAAAGCCAGCAACAAGATGTCTGACCTGAGGTTTTTAAGATGATCAGAATTTGTATCAAAAAGGAAACTGTGCAAATGAACGATAAGTATTTTAGGAATTCAGTTGACAAGACTAGTCAGGACATGATAATAGATTGTATATAACATGAAGGGATTAACTAATAGTGGGTTTAAATTGTGAGTGGAAGGTTTAGAAAAATGAAGGCATTAAAGTTTCATGGGAAAGTGATCTCCTTTTTCAAATGTTTAGTTTCATGTAGTGGCAGGACATATTAGGGTAAATAGATGGCATTTAGAAGCTGGCTGAACATTTGGAATTGGAGTGGTATTTTCTGGAGTCAGTTACATAAAGGGTGGTTGTTTGAAACCAAGTGAACAACAGCAAGTAATACATCCAAGAAGAAAGAACAGTGCCACCTGCATGGCTAGTCCCTCATCTCATTCAGGTCTCAACTCAAATGATTACCTTCTGAGTGAGGCCTTTCCTGATTTTCCTGTTTTAAACTGAAATACCTGTCTTGACCCACCCTGCATTCCCATCCCCAACTGTATCTTCCCCCCCCCTTTTCCTTTTCATGGCACTTAACTCCATCTAACATATCTTTTGCTTATTAATTTTATTTTTTGTCTTCCCCTATCAGAATTTAAACTTTATGAGTGCAAGGATTTTCCTATTTCTAGAAAAATGCCTATAATAGGCACTTACTAAATGTTTGCTGCATGAATGCATGAATATTAAGTTTAATATTCTTTGTGGAAACCAATAGGTTTAGTTTCCTTATGGAAACCCATCATTAATAAGGATATTGGTTGCTACTTATAGAATTAGACTTCATATATTTTCTACTCAGGGGTTGGCAAACTTTTCCTGTAAAGTGCCAGAGAGTAAATATTTTTCCAGGCCATGTGGTCTCATTGCAGCTATTCAACTCTATTGTAGTATAAAAATCAAATATAGACAAATCTATAAATGAGTGAGCATGGCTGTGTTCCAATAAGACTATTTATGAGCACTAAAGTTTGAATTTTATATAATTTTTAAATGTCACAAAATATTACCCTTCTTTTGATTTGTTTCCAATCATTTAAAAATGTGTAAAAACCATGTTTAGGCCGGACTCGGTGGCTCAACCTGTAATCCCAGTACTTTGGGAGGCCGAGGTGAGTGGATTGCCTGAGCCCACGGGTTCGCGACCTGCCTGGACAACTTGACGAGACCTCATCTCTACAGTAAATTAAAAATTAGCCGGGCGTGGTAGCACGCGCCTGTAGTTCTAGCTACTTGGAAGGCTGAGGCAAAAGGATCACCGGAGCCCAGCAGGTCGAGGCTGCAGTGGCCGGGAGCGGCCACTACACTCCAGTCAGGGTGACAGAGTAAGACTCCAACTCAAAAAAAAAACCAAACAACCATGTTTAGTTTACAGGTCATACAAAACAGGCAGGTGACCAAATTAGACATGCAAGTTATACTTTGTCAATCTCTACTTCTGCTGGTTTCTTAATTTTCCATCCTTGGTAGGGAGCAACAATGTGGATTAAACTTTGAAAGAAAAACTAATTCAGAAATACTTCTGTTTGACTTCAGAAACTTTCACGTTGACTGGGCATGGTGCCTCATGCCTGTAATCCCCGCACTTTGGGAGGCCAAGGTGAGAGGAGTGCCCAGGAGTTTGAGACCAGCCTGGGCAACATAACAAGATCTTGTCTCTACAAAAACAAAAATAAAAAATTTAGCCCAGTGTGGTGGTGTGCATCTGTAGTTCCAGCAACTCGGCAGACTGAGGCAGAAGAATCAGTTAAGTCCAGGAGGTAGAGGCTGCGGTAAACTGTGATCGCACTGCTGCACTCTAGCCTGGACGACAGAGAGATTTCAGCTCAAAGAAAAAAAGAAACTTTCATGTTGTCTTATTTGTTTTCCTGGGAACCTTAGGTTTTCATTATGTGCATATGATGTTACTATTTAAATGAATTTGCATTCTCTTAGCAAAGCTGGGCAAAGCCCACCCAGGCATAAAAGTTTGCCGTTATTTACAAGGTGAATAATTCTCATATGGAAAATCAAGAGTCATTAGCTAGGCCTAATGCCCAAAGGAGTGTCACTGTGGATGAGAATTGTGTTGCAGTTTTTAACATCATTAGTAACACATTTCTTGAATAAGCTGCAAATGCTTTTAATAATATATCTCAGGGTTAATTTTAGCTATGCTACATTGGCACTTTTTGCTCCTCTACTGAAAAAACAACAAAAAAAAAACTATTCTATTATCAAATCAAGCTGTATTTTGGATAAGGCATCACATTTTCCTCAGTAAGCACAAAGAAGAGAGGAAAAAATATTTTCCATTTGCAACCCATTTTAATTAATTCTAAGGTTTTCACATACTTGATTTTGTTCAATTCTTACAACAATTTCATGATGTTAGGCAGCCTTATTACCTATTCAAATGTGGGAGAATGGATACTGAGGATGAGTAATTTGTCCAAGGTCACAGCACCAGGACGCTAAACAAGACCTTCTGACCTTCTGAGGTGCCGACACCTCACTGTCACCTGCAGCAGTCTTTGGTTTCAGTGCTATGAACTCTCTTCACTGCCTCCTGGTCTCATGAAGATGTTCAGAGCCCTAGCTGCCTTGGGCTCAGCCACACTTGCCTTATACTTACATCGTGACCACTGTAGTGGCCTCTTTCATCGCTCCCACTGTTGCTATTTACAGCTCTGTTTTCTTCTCCAGCCATTTTGGCTACTGCACAATTCTTCTAGGCATGTTCCGCCTTACTTCCTTAAATATCTGGCCTTTTTTCTTTTCTTAATAACTGTGATCCCTGAAGACCTCACCTTATCCACCAGCAACCATTGAAGGGTCTTGGCAAAGACAGAAAGGGGTCAAATATATAGACCCCAGTACTTCAGGTCTAAGCGATTAGTAAAATTAGGATGCCAGGGATTGGACACAGGAAGACATGATAGGAGCTCTTTTTAAGGAGAGGAGATTTAGAGTTTGGTTTAAATGTGTAATCTTGGTGGAACAGCGTACTAGAGTTGGCTTTCTATCTCCCAAAAGGTAAAATGGAGGAATAAATTGAAATAAATACCTGAGGCACCAGCCAACTAGCAAAATTTATAGTTAGAATTAAAGTCTTTATGTGCCTAATTTTAAATGCTTCTTAGAGGTCCCATTTAAACAACTTCTTCATTATGAAAATGGATACTTCCCATGCCTTTTAAATGTTGCTAGGGAGGATGTCATAATATTTATGACATCTTAATTTAAGATGGTTGTGCATCTTTTGAATCAAGGAGTGGCATATAAAATGATTCTTCAGTGTCCCAGTGTGGAAAATGTTATAGAATGTTATGCTTGAATTTTTTTCCCTTCTCCATTTTGGTGTTTATATGGTATCTTGGATATTTTTATATTATTTTAATTGTATTTGTGCTTGGTTAAAAAAACTGCCTGCTATTTATGTATTAACAGATTTTTAAATACTCCTTTAAACCCTTTCCTATTCCTGTACCTCCCTGCCCTTTCGTTGCTGCATTCTCAACCACCTGAAGATAACCCAGGAAGCTCGGTGTAGACCAATGGATGTGTTAGGGAAAACAAGAGAAAGAAGAACTTACTATGTCTCAATGTTTAAAAGCACATGATGTCTTATGTATTTTAAATTGGAAGAAATAAGAAAGTCAAATTTATACATTATCATGTAAACATCTCAATTCTAGCAAAAGGCTTAGACAACATGATAAAGTTAATTAATTGAAGCAGACAAGTATGAATACCGTTTCAGCCTGTACCTACATGAACAAAGCTGCTGGTGACTTAATATTAAAGCCGATGCTCATTTGTTATTTTTTAAGTCCTTGGGCCCTTAAGAATTATGCTAAATACCTATGCTCTATAAATGGAACAATAAGCCTAGATGACAGCTAAAACCGAAAAAAGAAAAAGAAAGAAAAGAAAAAAGTTGTGATGTATTTTGCCTTTGACTCAGAGTCATGCTGACTGACCACGGCAGATGCTGCTGTATCATCCACTTGATATTTTGTCACCTGCCTAGACTCAAAAGGACATGAGAATATGCAGTTAAATTCTCTAAGCTCTTCTTTTCTTAAAGTGAGGCAGTTATACAGGTTGTACCTCTAGATTTCTTGATTCACAGGCTAGTGTTTTCCTGAATAGACTGTATTGTCTTACTGTAAGTTTTTGAACTTACAAGAAGTCAGATGTTTTCATGGACTCTTCTCTCTCGCATACAGATGTCCAGAGGGCTTCTTGGGAGAATATTGTCAACATCGAGACCCCTGTGAGAAGAACCGATGCCAGAATGGTGGGACCTGTGTGGCCCAGGCCATGCTGGGGAAAGCCACGTGCCGATGTGCCTCAGGGTTCACAGGAGAGGACTGCCAGTACTCAACCTCTCACCCCTGCTTTGTATCTCGCCCCTGTCTGAATGGGGGTACCTGCCATATGCTCAGCCGGGATACCTATGAGTGCACCTGCCAAGTCGGTTTTACAGGTAACCAATGGGATTCAAGCCTGTGCTTTCCTACCTTCAGGAGACACCTTTATTTAGCATTTTTAGATCTTGGAGTCTGGCTCTTGAGGGTTCCCCAACTCTGGTGTGCATTTAACATTATGATGAGGAACTGGAATGTTCCAGACAACCATCTGTGACTTCCTTTTGAGAGTTTTGAGGGATGGAGGAAGAGGAAAAAAGGATCAAATACTTGGAAACATTTAACTGCTTAAAATATATATGTCGGGATGGGGGATCAGAATTACTTCACTACAAGAAATACTCTGTCACCAGAAGACAAGCTGCTGGTGCTATTGATGACTCGCTCATTGAAATCTCCTTTCCCTCGACATCCAGGGCACTGGCTATTCTACTTTTCTGAACTTTGATTGTTCTTTTGCTTCTTCACTGCCTTGTCCTTATCTGTTAAGTTTTTGTTTTCCCTGGAGCGTTGTTTTCAACCCCCTTTTGACGCATATCATGGTTCTCCTAGGGAATCTCACTGTCTTCAATGGCCTCCACTGCCACAACCTTCATCAGTTGCTGGTGGCTTTCATAGTTATCCCTTTAGCTCTGCCCAACCCTGACATTCAGGCTCTTAGTTCTAACTATCCATTGCATGTTCTTGGAAATTCTACAGGCACCTTCAGCTCCGCATGTAGACAGAAGTATGTAACACCAGTGTGCACTCCAAACACCCGAACTGAAAACGCCTTCTACCTTGTTCTTGTTTCACCTCCACTAAGGCATCTAGCCCTGCCTCTGAGTTACCTCTCACCTGTCTGCTCCTCTCTACTTACTCTGCTCCTCTGTAGTTGAGGGCCGGGTCATATCTCTCCTGGACGTCTGAAGTGATTTCCTAATGGATTTTCTTGTCTTCATTCTCTCTCCATCTTGTCCGCCCATCGCATTGCTACATCTTTACTCACAAATGTCGATCTACCAGTGCCACCTGCCTGCAGTGTCTAATGTTTTCCATCATCCAACAAATAAACTCCAAACTCTCTTACATGGCTTTCGTGACTTTTTATAACCCAGCCCTTACTTCTTTTTATAGCTTGACGTCCCCAAAAGCACCAAGACTAGCCATACCGAATTCTCCTCATTTTCTGAAAATGCCATAACTTCTTATTGCCTCATGCAGGGGCACATCATTTTGTCTGAAATGCCCTTTTCTACAACTGGTGATTCCCAGTGTGTCTTAGTGAACCTTTCACGATTCCTTTAGGTGGTTGACCTCTAGGTTCTAGTACTTTTATGTGTCATATTTTATTGTAATTATTTTTTTCACGTCTCTCTCACCCGAATAGGTTATGGATTCTTTAGAGGTGGGTCTGAGCTTTATTCAAAGTGACCCAAAAATTTTTATTAAATTTGATGAGAAAATGAGAAACCTCCATTTTTGTCTCCCACTAACGGTTCTATACATCTAATAAGCAAAAAATGAAAAATGTAATCAGAAAACCAGACTGGATCAGTTACTTTGGAATACTCGTTCCCCTAGTTTTTCATCAAAAGGTGTTGGTGGGGTAGAAGGTAGTTGGGATGATCTGTTGTCTCTATCATGACTATGACGGCATTGATGCTGTAAATCACTGAAGAGACTTGGTGGTTATAAGAAAATTTTCTTCCTGATTGTTAGTTTTGAGTTGTTATGCTATACAAGGCAAAAGGGAGGGCATACCCACTTATTTTATTTTTTATTTTATTGTAAAGATGGGGGCTATAATTCAGAGTTAGGTATACAAATGTTCATTATGCAGGTACCCTTGTTGATGAGGTGTGCCCCTTCCTCAGGGCCTGGCAGTTTCACTCACCTGCCAGTCCCACTCCCTCCTGCCCTAGCAGTTTCCCACTGCTGTCAATCCCTTTCTTATAGTATTATGATAATTGTTCGAGGTCCGCATGTAAGTGAGAACATACGGTACTCTGTTTTTTGTTTCTGTGATAGATCACTGAGTATGATAGACTCTAAATCCATCCAAATTGCTGCAAAGTCCATATGTTTGTCCTTCTTTATGGCTGCATAATATTCCATTGTGTGTATGTACCACATTTTAAAAATCCAGTCCAGCTTCGATGGGCATCATGGTTGGTTCCATGTTTTTGCTATTGTGAATAGAGCTGCAGCAAACATGTATGTGCAGGTGTCTTTTTTGTAGAATGATTTGTGTTCCTCTGGGTATATTCCCAGTAGGGTGATTGCTGGGTCATATGGAAGGTCGATTTCTAGTTCTTTCAGAAATTGAGGGCATACCCATTTAAGATGTTGTAATCCTGATAGTGAAAATGGCAGTAATGCCTTCTTCTTAATGAAAACATCACCCTGAAGTGACCTCCAAATTAAACCTTTTTCCTTTGCCATTAAAAGAATCTCTTCTTGGTGTTCTATGGGGTTCTGATCATCTTTATACACTTGTCACTTTTGTCTATTACTTTAAGAAGTGCCATAGGTCAGGTTCATCTTTTTGGTTGTTGTGAGAGTCCTTTATTTCCGTAAGACTTTGTTTGCTCATCTCCATTGAGAGATGAAGAAGCAGAGGCAACAGGTTAGTGCCTATACATGATATATATTGAAACCAAGTTTAGGGACCTTTCTGTTTCAGTTGTGGGTAAACACTGAATAGATGCCAGAAGTAAGCATTTATATCTCTTCTCCACTGTAAATGAGTACCTCTTAGTAGAATGAGTGAAAAGATAGGAAGAATCATTCCAGCTCCTTCATTTTATTTCTGCTTAGCACCCTGAGATGTATGTGGCATGCTCAGATTTGCATTGCACATTTCTGTTTGATTTGACTTTCCTCGGTAGGCAGAGAACGCTTCCGTGTGCCTTCGTGTCACTCCTTTTCCCCTTGTAGAAAAACTGTCATGTCTCTCATTTGCTTTTCTATTGGGTCAAAGTTTTGAGGCTCTTCCTAGACAACCAGTTGGAGTATTAACCAATTCAGAGAGTTTTCATCTCTTTAGTTTAAAATATAAGAGACTTAGGCTAATGAAAACAAAAAGCCACATGATTACCAAATTTACTAGTTCCTTAAGCATATTTTTTTCTCTCTCTGTACCTCAAGGAATCTTTGTGTCCCTTGGAGTCATGCTTTAGGGTTCTCCATATCAAGGTCTTCCTACTACTGCTGGTACTTTCCTACCTGCGAAAGCCCTCAGAGTTACCTTTCTAGACCTCTGTTCTCATGACAGCTTCTGTTTCTTTTGATGTATAGGGAACCAGAGGGTCTTCATCTTCAAACACATTAAGTGATATTATTTATAGTGAGAATACAGTTACTAAAATGTTTTCTAGAGAGAGAGAGAGAGAGAGAGAGAGAGAGAGAGAGAGTGTGTGTGTGTGTGTGTGTGTTGTATCTAAAGGAAATAGAAGTAGTATTGACTTGTTTATATCGACTGAAGGGGTCTATTTAGCAATTATGTATCATAGAAAGCATCAGTACATTTTATTCATGGAACAGACATGAATTGAGCACATACTACAGGGACCCAATCCCTGACAGTATGGCATAATAGAAGGAAATAATAAACTTGATATGTGGGGGGGGGCACAAAAGATGAATTTATGGAAGCTGTAACTTTAAAACAGAATTAAGATAAGTGAGAGTTAACTAGGTAAACATGAAGGAAGGTGGCTTTTCTAACAGAGGAGCCATGTACGCAAAGACAAGGATCTGTGAGAGAGTAGCTGAATCCAGAACCTTGTTTGCGGCAGGACCTGATGGAATCCCGCAGAACTGGGTTTCGTGTGACTAATCCATAGTTCCCTGCATGTACTCCATCCACGGAGTCTGTGTCTGGGCTGAGGGTCTTGGAGGGTTTCTGGAGAGTGCCCTTAACAGTTGATCTCGAGGGGGCTCCGATTTAGACTTTGGTAAGATGCAAAGAGTTTTGGCAAGAGCTCCCTGTTGCCACCTATTGGATGGGAGATGGGGATGTCGAGGCTGGGGCTGACTCCTATTTTTGTGGCCAGTACTGAGTTCTGTGATCCTTCCTTTAGGTAAGCTGTGCCAATGGACCGATGCCTGTCTGTCTCATCCGTGTGCAAATGGAAGTACCTGTACCACTGTGGCCAACCAGTTCTCCTGTAGATGCCTGGCAGGCTTCACCGGGCAGAAGTGTGAGACTGATGTCAATGAGTGTGACGTTCCAGGACACTGCCAGCATGGTGGCACCTGCCTCAACCTGCCTGGTTCCTACCAGTGTCAATGCCCCCAGGGCTTCACAGGCCAGCATTGTGAAAGTCTCTATGTGCCCTGTGCACCCTCCCCTTGTGTCAACGGAGGCACCTGTCGGCAGACTGGTGACTTCACTTTTGAGTGCAACTGCCTTCCAGGTAAGGAGCTCCATAGTGTCCTGGGATTGGGGACAAACACTGAGCACAGGAGGGAGGTAGTGGGCTTGGCTCAGTTGCTTTTTCAGGAAGCTTCCTAAAGCAGGGAAAAAAGGAAGTGAAAATTTGGTGTGGGATGGGTTACGGTGAGGGAGGAGTTTTATGGGCCCACTGTGGTCCATAAACTGAGCAGGGGGTAATTTAGCATGTCAGAGTTTATGGTGATGGGTGGCTAGGAGATTGTTTATTGGCCGTTTTGAATAAACAGTGAGAAATAAGAGGAACAGAGCTCTGGGAAAGGGACAAGCAAAGAACACAGTGAGAGTTAGAATCAGAAAAGATGTGTATGTGATCAGTAAAGTGCTTCAGACAGGACTGACACTAATAGCAGGTGAGCAATTTTCCTACATGCTTTCACCTCGAATGGAGTAATTCATTGTTTTCTCCTCTGCCTAAATGCGCCCAGTCACCCTTTCATGATTTCCCTGGGCCTTCAGATCCCTCTCCCCTGTATCCTCTCTGACTTTGGGATAACCCTGCCCTAGCTTGAACCTGTAAAATTTTGAAACTGAGGAGGGGATCCTCTGCTAATCAGTGAGCACTTTTTGATGAGCTCTGGTAGACGATGTATGAGAAACTGTGCATAACACAGTACTCTGTCACACTTTTTACTTAGAGCACACACATATCCCCGAGAGAGAAGCAAAAAGACAAACAGTGCCTGGGAGCTAATGTTTCATAGAGAAGGAGAAAGGAGCAAGCCTGGCCAATTCATTCAACTCCTTATAAAAATGATGAGGAGGCTGAAAACCAAGAATTTTGATTGGGAACAGAATACAAGCAGCTGGAGCAGATGAATTACTAAGCAACAAAAATCCTGTTTTTATACAAATATTTTTAGTGCAAAAACAAAAGAAGGAAAACTGTAGGGGGGAATAATGTGCTATTTAAGCAGAATTGCCTCAGAAAGAAGTTGTCCTAGCTACTTTTTCAGAGTGGGAATCTTAGATTCTGGTGTTATGGATCTGGGTCATATAATGGATCATGTGTTTTATCTTTTAGGGATTAAAGGTCATAGGTTCATCCTTGGTATAAAACAAAATGGTAATTTATTCATTTCATTTGGTAGAATCTTATTGACCATTTGCTATGTTTTAGGCGCCATGCGATGTGCTTGGATACAGCAATATATGACACTGCCACATAATAGACATGAAACAAGCTAAATCCAAGAGCAAGTTATTTAATTATATTACTCTTAGTTTCACTTCTAATAAAGATTAGATAATGCTAGCATTTTAGATACTAAATAAATGTTTATTAACATGCTATTACTATCATCCACATTATCTTATAGAAGAAATCCTTGAAATATATTTTTCTCCATTCCTACATTTGAATTTTAAGGGTTAAAGCCAGTGGAAATGTAAACAGTTTAATTTTGCAAGTATTTTAATATTGCAAATATTCTAGTAGTCTAACATTTTAATAGTTTAATTGGCTAGTAATCAAGGTTAATATGATCTGTTGTTGAAGACTAAATGTGTTTTTCAGTTTTAAGAAAGTTACTTTTAATAGTTGCCTAGAATAAGAGGTTGATCTGGCAACAAGAGACTGACAGGAAGTTAGAAAAGTTATTAAAGGAAGTTTTTAGCTGAGAGAGAGTGAGCATTCACTCCCATAGCCTCTTCATTGTTATTCATTAGCCATGATAAGGACCTTGGGGAATTTTGAGAGTGTGTCCAGGAAAGGATCTGTCAAACTAGAGTAGTATCCCCTCCTTGAGAAAGGAAATAACCAGAAATCCCACAGCCAAGAGGCTGCCAAGGCTAGTTGGATGGATGGAGTAAGGAGAACTTGGTTGTCTCTTATGCTCCACTTGGCGTTTAAAGCAAGGCACTCGTTTACTCACTGATGAGGGGTGTGTGTGTGTGTGTGTGTGTGTGTGTGTGAGAGTGAGAGAGTGAGAGAGAGAAAGAAAGAGAAAGAGAGAGATCAGGATGATGGGTGGGAGTGGGGAGAAGATTTGGTGAAGAGAAGACCAGCATTATTTGGTATGGGTCAGGTACTGTGCCAGGTATATCCACGCCCAGTAGCTCAGTTACACAAAAACATTGGGATAGATGCTATTTTTCAAGTTCTGTGTGGAGTAACTGAAGTTTGGCGATGTTAAGCCATTTGCCCAAAGTTATGCAGGGTCCTGAAAAACATAATATAGTTGAGCTGGGCCCTGAAAAACAGTCATGCTGTTTTCAAAGCCTGTGCTTTGTGCATAACACTGTGCCACACTGTACTGCTTATCTTCTTCCTGAAAGCACTTTGAAGATGTGCAGAACTTTTTGTTAAATACTTTGAATTGTTTGGGTTAAAAATCAAGTACCACATGTTCTCACTTATAGGTGGGAGCTAAATGGCCATAAAGATGGAAACAATTGGCACTAGAGACACTAAGAGAGTCTGGAAGAGGAGTTTGGGCTCAGAAGTTACCTATCGAGTATAGTGTTCCTCTCCCGGGAATGGGTCACCTGTAAGCCCAATCTCCAACAGTGTGCAATGCATCCATGTAACAAACACACACTTGTATCCCTTGATTCTAAAATTTGAAAAGAAAATGGCCTTAAAAATGTTCTTGTTATGAGAAAAATCATGTCCTCCTAATGATAATCAAATCGATTTGTTCCTTATCTCCATCTCTCTCTGCATATGGTCTTGTGTGGATATTTAGAAATAGTTGAGTAGATTAGTTCTTGCCTTGAGGGTCCCGTGATCTAAAACAGATGACTTCAACTTTGGACACATTTGTAGAAGGAAGTTCAAAAAGAATTCAGAACAATGGATGATGCAGCGACACTGTGAATAAATATGTGTTTATACAATTGTAAGGTTTTATATTCATTGTTCTTACGTCCCAGTTGGGATTCAGAAAGTATTTACTTTATTTCCACACAGGAAAATAGCGCCTAGAGATCATTTTCTCTTAAAAAGTCCTTTCTGACTCTGCATGGTAGCTCATGCCTATAATCCCAACACTTTGGGAGGCTTAGGTAGGAGGATCGATTGAGGCCCGGAGTTCAGGACCAGCCTGGGCAAAATAGCGAGACCCTGTGTCTGTGAAAACATTATAATGGTTTCTAATGTTGTGTACCTGTAGTTTCAGCTACTCTGAAGACTGAGGTGGGAGGATTGCTTGAGGCCAGGAGGTTGAGGCTACAGTGAGCTGTGATCACACAACTGCACCTTAACTTGGATGACAGAGTGAGACTCTGTCTCTGAAAAAAATGAAAATTTAAAAAAAAGTTCTTTCATAATGAAGTGCCATTCTCCTTGCCCTGCCTTCTATTGCTCCCCACACTTGTCAAGCGACTGAAATGTTTAAGTAATAGTCACTATCTCAATGTACATAATTCTTATTTGAAGAGAATTATTACTTCAGTTCTAAAAATGGGGAAACTAAGTCAGCAGGAGGCAAAGTCGTTTTTTAAAATATTCTCCACTTCCCAAATGGCTGCTTCCTACCACATTTAACATCTCTGCTCTTCTAATTGAGGCTTACTCTGACCACCCTATTTAGAATCGTAAACTTCCCTCAACCCCCTTAATTACTGATCCTGGTCTACTTTTTGTTTTCTTTTTCTGTAACTCTTATCTTCTTACCATATAATTTATGCTATATGATTTACTTCATTGTGTCTATTGTTTGTCTGTCTTTTCCAAATTCTACTGCCTCTTTCAGAGTGAAAGTAGATCTTTGTTTTTGTTTACTGATATGTCCCAAACACTTAAAAACAGAGCCCAGTACATAATAGGCCCACAAATATTTATTGACTGACTGACCGTATGAGATGTATTATGTCATATTATTAAGAATGTAACTTTGGACTTCTCGTTTTCTTCCTTGTATCATGCATCCTAGACTTAGTTTGGTTTCTCATTTTGTCCTTGTATTCTCTAATACTGGACAAGAAGAATTTTGGACCTTTTTGAACACTGAGTTGGTGAACGCTACGTAGCAATGATTATATTTAAATGGTTAAGTTATAATTCTTTTCCTGCAAAGGAAAATACACTGTGAGTGTATTTAAGTATTATTGTAGGCCTCATGGAGAAGGAATCAAAACCAGAAAAGTTACTCATCTTGCTTGACATAGAAATGCATGTTTCTCCATAGAGGGAGGAGAAAAATGTCTTCAAGAGAAAACTAGCAGAATCAAGTCAATGAACCGCATTTTATCTTCTCTTTGGATAAGTAACTGTTAGTAATCCAGACACTTCATGAGCTTCCATTATGTAAAGTCTTTAGCAGAAACTAAAGGAGGGGAACCCAACCATAGTAATTTTAACATAAGAACAAAATAGAGCATGAAAATAAATTATTGAATCATTCTCTTTCAGTGTTTTTGAGTTAGAGCCAACCAATGGGCAGAGAATGAGATAGACTGGCTTTGTGTTTGTGGATATTTTAATAAAGTAGCACAAGTAATCAGCAAACAGTGGACTGTTTTGGATCTACTGGCCATCCCTTGTGAGTTCACAGTTGAATTGGACAGTCCTCGATGTACTTTCCCTTTTTCTTTCTTTCCCACATCTCTTTATTCCTTTGTGATTGTTTTAAACTTCATAAAAATCTGCCTGATCTGTCCTCTCCAAACAATGAAGGTTTATCCTTTGTAAGCCGCCTCTACTCTCCCCACAGGCTGATTATGTGTAATATCCCTATATTATTAAAATAAAGCTTAAGCACATTTAGTGGCTTTTGTGTCTACTCTGTTGTTGCTGAGTTTAAGAACTATTAGAAATAATTCCCTCTTGTATTTTCACACTTAGGAGCATGTGACGTTCTCTTCAGTATTACACTAATCATATTTTGGCAGGTTTTTCTGGAGCAGATGCAGAAACAATCATACAATTTTCCAGAGTATATGATTTTAGCTCCTTTGACTTGGGCCTTAAATCTACTTTGACTTGTTGTCTCTGGAAGTGCTTACTGTTCTCGCGTGCTTGCTGTTTTTGCTTTTGCTGCCTTCTCAGCTTTCTATCACCTCCTTTCCCTTTAAAAAAATTTTATATAGAACTCATCCTTTATGATTTGTCAAAGTTACCTATTTCACTGAAATGCCTTCTGTATTACCTATCCCCCATTTGGGTTAGAGACCCCCTAAGCTTTCTTGGCATCTGCATACCTCTAACACAGCACTTAACAAGTGGACCATTTATCTGTTAATCTTTCTGAGTAGATGCTCTCATTTTAACTTTTCCTCCTAGTACCTGACAGTAACGCCTGGCACAAAATTCAGCTCCAAAGAATATTTGACAAATGAATAAACTGAACGTGGTAAACAGAGGAAATAATTCCTATATTCTGCATTTTTTAAAATGGACTGAAATTATTCTCTTTGAATCCCCTATTCATTTATTTGATATCTTTGGTGATAAAGTTAGAAAAAATTGAGGTCATCGGGGAGGTATCGGGGAAGCACTTAGGAACAGCAAGCCTGGGTGGGTGATGGGGTGGGGTCTACGTGGAGCAGTCATGAGGGTGAGTGAACTAGTCTGGGCCCATTCTGAGAATGGAAGGTGCGTGCCAAGCAAGCCAGTTGGACAGGGCTGTGGGACGTTTTCTTGGTTATTATACCAGTTGTATTTTGGCAGATTTGCTTTTGTGATGTGCTTCTTCCCAGAGGGAAGAAAGTAGCCTTGCTATCTTTTTATCTTTGTTTAGCTCCAGGTATCTGGTGCTTGGTTTTTTGTTTGTTTCTTTCCTCAGTCTTTCATCCTGTACATAGCAGCTTTTCCTGAGGACTTTGAGCCTGGCCTGAGAGGATCCTGGTTGTTATCTCATCTTCCCCTTTCTGCTCTAGTCCTGCTCTTCCACCAAGCCTTTCCATCCTCCCATACCTCCCAGGATGTGCTGTCTTGAGAGATGCTGTTCTCTCTGTGGGATGACAGGTTCAAAAGACTCTTTCCTGCTCCCTGCCCTCACTGCTATCCTTAATCAGTTAAGTGACCCCTGTTTTTACAACAGTAAAGTCTTAAAATGTTCATTCTAAGTTTAATTTCTCTCCTTTTGGCCTTTTAAGGACTTGAATTGGCTTTAGGCAGTAGACTCATTTTAGTGTGGACATGTGAGCTTCTCTGTGAATCAGCTACACCCATCCCACCCACAGGTTTGGAGACTTCTCTGTTTCCCTTTCTCCTAAAAACTTGAAATCTGTTTTTAAATGACTACACTGTAACATATTCATGTAGCCTTTTCCCTCCTTTGGATAGACTGTTTCTTCCAAAAAGAATTCTTTATTTCTATTTGTAAAGCATAAATCTTGTCTTAACTTCGGAGAACTGATTTAGTTTGGGTTTTCTCAGACATGGAAACTTTTGACCTAAAGTTGGTTTTTCATATTGTTGAAAGGGAACTCTGGAGTCCCAGAAAATGTACTAATTGAAACTGGGTAACTTTTCAGGCTCAGTACTGACTCCTACCTACTGGCCATGTAATCTTGGGCAAGTTAGCCATCTGGCTCTCAACTTCTCGTCTGTAACATAAAAGGATTAGAGTAGACAGTCTTAAGGGATGCTATCATCCCACTGATACATAATATTAGCTAATATGTGTTTTTGCTCCTAACGTAACAACCTTATTGAGATATAACTTATATACCATACAATTTGTTCTTTTAAAGTAGGCAATTCATTGGATTTTAGTATTTTCACAGATATGTATAACCATCACCATAACAATTTTAGAATGTTTTTAAACTCCTAAAGAAACCCTTGGCTATCCTCTTGGGTCCCCTCCCACTGTGGGATGTCCTCTCAATAAATCCTGCTTTCTAAAAACAAAACAAAAACCCGTACCCATTATCAGTTCCTCCCTATTCCTCCTAACTCCCTCCCAGCTTTAAGCAACTACTGGACACTTTGTATAAATGGAATCATATAATATATAGTCCTTTGTGACAGGTTTCTTTCACTTGATAGAATGTTTTTGAAGTTCTTTTTCGTGGTCGAATAACATTCAGTTCTATGAATTTAACACACTTGATTTGTTCATCAGCTGATGGGCATTTGAGTTCCTTCCACGTTTCGACTATTATGAGTAATGCTACTATGAACATTCCTGGGTCATTTTTGTGTAGACATATATCTTCATTTTTCTTGGGTGTATACCTGTTTGACCCTTTCAGGAACTACCAGATTGTATTCCAAAGTGGGTACAAAATGCACTGTTTTGTGTTTCAGCCAACAGTGTGTGAAGGCTCTGACTCCCCCACATCTTTGTCAACACTTAGTATTATTTGTCTTTTTAATTATATACATCCTAATGGATGTGAAGTGGTATCTCAGAATGGTTTTGATTTATACTTCACTGGTGGCTGGTGACATTGAGCATCTTTTCATGTGCTAATTGGTCATTGTGTATCTTCCTTGGAGATTATTCAGATCCTTTGCCCATTTTATAATTGGGTTATTTGAGCTCTAAGAGTTATTTATATTTCCTATATATGAGGGAGGACTCCCAAAACAATTTATTTGTAAATAATTGTGTATTCTTAAACATTTAATTAAACTTGTCATCTTCAAAGTACTCTCCATTTAATGCAATACACCTATAGAGACACTTTTTCCATTGCTCAAAACAGTTTTCGAACTCATCAGTTTTTATGCCTTCTAGTGCTTCTGCTGTTTTTTGTTTCACCTCTTCCACTTGGGCAAAACATTTCCCTTTGAGAACTTTTTTCCAGGGAAACAAACAAAAAAAAAGTCGCTTGGGGCAAGATCTAGCAACTAGGGAGGGTGAGGCACGGGGAGGTCATGCCAGTTTTGGTCAGAAACTGCTGAAGACTCAGTGCGGTGTGGGCAGCATGGAGGAAGAACCTGTTTCCCCCGTTTGCTGTAACTCAGGACGTTTCTTCCACAAACCGTGATGCAACCTTCTCAGAACTTCCAGATAAAAACTTGGGTTGGCCGTTGGATCCAGAGGAAAAAATTCCAAGTGTACTGCAAGGGGCCTGCCCTCCAAAAGATAGTTCCTTTTTTTTTTTGGATTGGAGGTGGGGGGGGTCCCTGCCTGAACAAGTCTCTTATCAGATAATATGATTCGCAAATATTTCCTCTCATTCTGTGGGCTGTCTTTTCACTTTCTTGGTGCTATCCTTTGAAGCCTGAATGCTTTTAATTTGATGAAATGCCATTTATCTATTTTTTCTTTTGTTGCCTGTGCTCTGGTCATATTTAAGAAAACATTGCTTAGCCCACGTTGCAAAGATTTGCTATGGTTTTTTTTTTTTCCCCTAAGAGTTTTATACATCTACTTTCTGTCTTTAGGTTTCTGATCTATTTTGATTTAATTTTTATGTGTGAGGAGAGGGTCCAATTTTATTCTTTTGCGTGTAGATATTTAATTGTGCAAGACCATTTATTGAATTAAGCCTACTTGTATCTAATCCATTTAATTTTTATAATAACCTTTTGAGGTAGGTCCTGTTAATCACCCCCACCCCCGCCCCCAGAAAGTTTAAGTATCTTGTCCACGTTCACATAGCTATTGAATGGCAAGGCTGAAAGTTGAGCCTAGGCAGTTTGGTCCCAGAGGCCGTGCTTTTAACCATGAAATAACTCTTTTACCTACCTATGTATTGACAGGGAAGAACTACTTCAAAAATAAACAAGCAGTTATAGAATGAAAATCCTCTATTTCTTATCTGTCATGGTTATACTGAAATGCTTCTGCTTTCTTAATTTGTCTGTGGTTGTTGAGTTCAATTAGTTGTAGCACTAGCTAATATAAAGTCAGGGTCACAGTTTCTGTTCCGCAGGGCTTCACTACAAGGGCTTTTTCCTGCATCCCCACTGCTGGAGTCAACTGTGTTTAGTCTTGCTCACCAGAGAGATCAAGTTAGGGTCTAACACGCCACTCGTCCACACAAGTTCCAGCAGTGGTGGGCCAGGAGCCCTGTTTCCCCTAACAACCTGAAACCATATCTTTAATGTTTCTAAGAAGGTCTTTATTAAGAGCACTGGGCTAGGAACACAGATGTCATTTCTCATTTTGGAACTCAGCACATCTGTAGGTTTAGCTTCACTCTCTTTAACATAATTATGGGTGGGTTTGAGCAGTTCATCATTTTCTGGTTCATCAATCCATTTGTAAACTCATATTTCTGTGTGAGTAATATAAATTTTTAAAATTTGAATATATTTCCATAGTCTTTTGGGAGCTTTCTTAGGGATTATCTGTCTTCATGAATTGATTTCCTTTTATTTCTTAGTAATGTTTTTTCCACTTGGTTTGTACTCATTTACATGACTGCCACTGTAGTCAGAGAAACTAGCCATGTTCGGATGTAGCAGAACAGATGTAGATTACTATAGTAGCTTGTGGTAAGGAGTGAAACAAGGTGTGATTGATGTCCCTCCCACTCACCAAGCTGTAAATACCACGAAAACAGGGACTCTGTCTCTTTTACTCACTGTTTTATCGCCACTGCCTAGTGTAAGACCCAGTACGTGTTTTGAGTGAGAGAGGGAACCTTAGAGAATATTTTGAGACGGCCAAAGGCTTATTCATACTGTATTTCAAATAGGACAATGTTCATTGAACATTTGCTTGTCTTAAAGCTGATAGTCTTCTATTTTACTAGCTTAGGGATTTGGTAGCAAGGAAAAAGAAAGGAACAAGCCCAATATAAGTGATTAAGGGCCTAAGATCTAAGCCTTTTTGAGATAAATTGATTGATTTAGTGCAATATGTACATTGCAGAGGATCACACAGTGGACAGTTAGGGTGAAGTTTGGTGTGTTAGTTTCATTTTACATGAAAGAAGAAAAATCAAGAGGAAGGAAGCAATACTATACATTTAGAGAAGAGCCTGAATAATTTGAAGTGCTGGTAAGTTTAATCAGTAATAATTCCACCCCATTTTCAGTTAGCTTTTCACCTTTGTATAGCACTTACTCATGATGTGGCACATATAATCTAGAAAGGCCAGCTGGGCAAGTAGAGGTGGCTTCATTTTACAGATGAGGAAGCTAATTCAGAGCTTCGGCTTGCTGTGTGTTAAATGGTTTGTAGGTGGTGAGATGAGGATTTGGCCTGTATGGTCATACTTTAATTTCGGTATTTTCCCTGTGTCCTTCCCCACTCCCTTCCTCACCTAGTTTGGAGTCCTCCTTGAATAATCATTCCAAGAAAAGAGAAAGAAAAGATCTTAGATTTAATTAGGTGATCTTTTGTCTGTTCTTCCTCTTAGTCTCAGGTGGAGCTGGGGAAAATCTAATACCCTGTTTTTTTAGAACCGGTGAATATCTATCCCAAGGAGAAATTTATCCTCTCTGGGATTTTATTTCATGAAACACTTTGAAATACGTGTGAGGTAACTGTGAAGGCATGCCATTGGCATAATGAGCCACTTTCACTGTCTAGCTATGCCGGAGCCAGAGAATACAGAGGACTGGGAGTTTTTCATATGGTGAGTCCCGGTTGTGCAGCTCTTGAGCTGAAATCATGAAGCAGGTCTGTTCGGATGACCAAAGAGCAGGTCACTTCTGCTTCTTCTTCTCTTCCCAGGTTTTGAAGGGAGCGTCTGTGAGTGGAACATTGATGACTGCCCTGACCACAAGTGCCAGAACGGGGGTGTTTGTGTGGACGGAGTCAATACTTACAACTGCCGCTGCCCCCCACAGTGGACAGGTATGTACAGTGCAGCAAGTCCACCAAACGGAGTCAGGATTGGTAACCAGAGTTGGGGAGTTAATGACATGAGCACCTTTTGCAAATGTCTTAAGGCTGCTTGGTAACCTGTTTGTGAACTGAACGGAACATTTCTGTTTTTTTCCTTCTTCTATCCCTTTTTGCACACAGGACAAACATGGTTTTTTCTGCCTCTGACATTGGAAGAGCAGTCTTGCTGAACTGTATAGCCTCTTGGAAGTTTCTCATATTATCTTAGGAAGGTTTTTCACTTATATTTGAAAGCTGAACGATTTTATGCAGACGTTTTGGTTTTAATTTCTCTTTATATCTATTTATCTATCTACTAAAAGTAGAAACAAGAAGTGATTAAGGGCCTAAGATCTAAGCCCTTTTGAGAGAAATTGATTGATTTAGTGTAGAAACCCAAGAAACAAGTTAATATTCTAAGAAGAAACTACAGTACCAGTGATGGACTGTCTCCTGCAAAGTCTTGATGTTAGATTGCAGCCATTACTACTAGGTATTCTTTAACATATCTGAATTGCTTTTCCTTATCTGTAGTATCTAATTATTTAGAGTACTCTTTAGAGCTCTAGACTATGAATAGAAATAGATAAAAAGGATTTAAAACTTTAGTAACAGAATTTCCTGGAAGGGCACACATTTCTGTGTTTAATCCCCAAACTGTCCTTTTTAATACTTTCCCACTGGGAAAATATTTCCCTAAATTGGACTTCCCCTAGAATTTCTTCATGATATCTCGATTCTAGGATTTCACTCCTAATCCTCTACTCTGACTTTTCCATTTCTCTTTCTCTAACTTTTGCCATTTCTGTGGTAGATTTTTTAGAGGCTATATTTTTCAACTTAAAAAAATTGCTGTAAGATAACTTCATGGCAGATAATAACTGAAAAGATATGAATTTGTATCTCTTTAATGATCCTCACAGTATTGGGCAGGATGAGATCCTTGCTGGGAACCTGACCCCATTCTAGTCTCCCTTTCCCTGTGGAAGAGGGACTCTGTGTAGCACTGAGGCACCTGATGCCAGTGAAGATTAAACTGCATTGTAATTTCATTGCCAGTTTTCCTCTGGTTCACACTTTGTTTCCTGCTTTGATATTAATTAGGAAGGTCTGTTCTGGGGGGGGGGGATCTTTTCTAGTGAAATAATACTTTACCCACATTTCTTGCCCCAGAATGTTTAATACATGTCTCTTTTCTGTCAAAGTCCGTATAAGATGTTTCTTTCTGTATGTTTTTTCTATTTTTCGGAAAGGGTGGCTATAATAATGAATAAGTTCAATGTGGCAATTTTTATTTCTTTTGATCTGCTGTCTTCATTTAGCGTGACCCTCTGTTTTTGGTTTTTCACCACAGATTTTCCTTCTTTTTCACACATGCTAATTATTTGATGTCCAGTGGCACGCCTTGTTGTGCCCTGCCTGCCTTCAGCAGGATAAAGTCCAAGGTCCTTCCTCGGCTCTGCGAAGCCCTTCATGGCGTCGGCCCCGTCTGCGTCCCTGGTCTCTGTCTTCGTGCTTCCAGCCGCTCTTCACACTCTCACAAGTGCCAAAACTCCTCTCAGTTCTCTTGTGTCTACTGCTTGTTGTTTCACACTGTCTTCAGTCACACCTTTCCTTTTCGTGAGGTTTCCCTTCTCCACTCTTCTTCCTATTTTATTCGTCATTTGTTTTGGCAGCCTAACCCAGATCAAGTGGTTAACCTCCCTCAGGAAGCCTTCTCTGACCTTCTGCCAGGCTGAGTTAAGTGTTCTCTTCTGGACTCCTTTAGTCCCCTATGCCTTCTGGATAGCGCTCACCACATTTATGTTGGTATTATTATATGCTTGATGTGAGGGAGGTACCGAGTTATGGGGCTGTTGAACTGTAGGAGACAGTAGTTACCAGCATTCTTTTCCGACCTTTGTTTTCAGAAGCATGTAGCTGCACTGTTCACCATCCTAGCCCCTAACCCATTCTGAAGAGAAAAACAGAAGAAAGAGTTTGTGTCATAGGGCTTCTAATTCTGTTGATATTATTTCTATAAATTCAGACTGGTTTTTTTTTTTGCTTTATGCAAGTTAAAGAAATAAATGGAGCTAGAGTCTAGGAGTTAACTAATGTGTCTTCGCACTCAAATACTGTGCTAATGACAATATTTTGTGTAATCTTTGCAGTAGCTGTATTAGGAATAGAGTTCATTAAATATCCTTTTTACAGATGATAATGAATATTCAAAAGGGTTAAGTAATTTGCCCAGGGCATGTTGTGGTTGGGTCAGTGTTTGAATTTGGGCTTGTTGACCTTCAAATCTGTGGTCTTTTTTCTGTATCCAATTGATTCTATGAGTTAACCTTTTTATTTTTTTAAGGACTTTGGGGTTTTTGTTTTGTTTTGTTTTTTGAGTTGGAGTCCCACTCTGTCACCCAGGCTGGAGGGCACTGGCCCACTCATGGCCACCCCAGCATCCATCTGCTAGGCTCTGGCGATCCTTCCACCTCAGTCTTCCAAGTAGCTGGAACTGTAGGTACACGCCACCATGCCTGGTGGTCAAGGCTGCGGTGGCCGGCAGTGGCCACTGCACTCCAATCTGGGCGACGGAGTGAGACTCCAACTCAAAAAAAAAAAAAAAAAGCCACTCTTTTGGACTAGCTAAAACTCTAGGTGAAAAAAATAAATTGGTGTTAGGGAGCGAGTATGGGCAGATAGTTTACTTGTTTATAGGAATCTTCTCGTAGAGATAAGTCTGAATTACTGAATGTTCCTTTAGAAATAGAAGTGTATCTGAGGGTTGGATGTAGACATAGCACAAATGTCTGTTATACTGTATTTGTCCTGAGGTCATCTTATCAGAGAAATTCTGCTCTGGTAGATATGTATTTGAGAAAGAAAAAGTCTTTAGGGGCCCTAAAATTGATGAGAGCAGTGCAGATTAATGTTTTGTCTACATAGATTGTTATTAAGATTTTAGTTTTAAAGGTTCATTTCCTTCAGAATTAAAGTTGACTTTAAGCTCAACTCACGAAATCCTGCCTGTGGCTGCTTTTGGTTTTGGGTTCACTCCTGGGGCAGATGTGATTTATTTTCCTGTGCTTGTTATTAATCCAGAAACGTAACTTCAGTCTGAGCTTGGAATGGTGCTTTGGGACATTAAGCAGACATGAGCAATGGAAGTTAGGTGGATACAAGTCCAGTACAACTGCCCCAGTGTTCTCTCCGCTCTCCTTTCTAGCATGGTGAGCATAAAGTTTTGGCTAAGATTTCCACTGCTGTCGGTTGCTCCCATTTCAGTAAAAACATTTGGCATGAATCAGCATGGAGTTTTTTTATGGTGGTATTTTGATGTTGAACTGAACGTTCCTGTCTCAGACCAACTTCTAGTTGGTGACAAGTATTCTCTAGTGTGAGACTTTTCTCACAAACACTTTCCTGCTTTCTAAAAAAGGACTATAGGGATGAAGCTTTTTGTTTGAGGGTGGAAACTATTGAATTATGTCCGGAACTGCAAAGGTATTCTCATTTATATTCTACATGGGAAAATGCATCTCACATTTCAATTTTCTCTGCAGTCAGCTTGATTGTGAGACTCTAGGATAAGCCTTTCTCTGAATTCTGCCCCCTCACCCCGATTCCAGTTTCCCATCAGTTGGGCAGACGGCCAGAGTGCTGACCTGAAGCACACTTGAGTCCCAGAGGTCCCCAAGCTGACTCATGGCCCTGTTGGTGGAGTGGATAGTGGAGCTCTGCCACATGCGGGAGGTGAGACGGAAAGGTCTCTCCTGCCCTGTGGTCCATGAGTCAGTGTCTAGCTTTGGGTATAGTCTAGGCAAGATCCACTTTAACTTCATGGCTTGTGAAGCCCTCATGGAAGGGTGTATAAGTAGGTTCAAGAACATAAAATTACTGAACAGCTATTATATGCAATATCCTATTCGAGATGCTATAAGAGATACAAAGAAAAAAACATTAGTTCCTATTTTTAAGAGTGGTAAAATTCCCCAGGAAGAAATGAGAAAGTCTACATGTAACCACAATAGGAAGTAGAAAGCATGTATAGTGTGAATTTGAAATAAATGTGGATTGGAATTGGGAACCGTCTAAGTATTTGATGTAAGGAAGGAGATTGATAAGATC
The DNA here is from genome assembly GCF_000164805.1 of Carlito syrichta. Classification (NCBI taxonomy): domain Eukaryota; kingdom Metazoa; phylum Chordata; class Mammalia; order Primates; family Tarsiidae; genus Carlito; species Carlito syrichta. Next base: position 190,419 of record NW_007062050.1, read on the forward strand.
TAACTTCTGTTTGAATCTGAGACTCTTGACAGAAATAGAGAAACAGAATAGAGATGATGCTAAGTTTGAGGGGAGTTTTTTTTCCAAGTGAAAAACATTCAGCATAAGATCCAGGAGCTCAGAATAAAGGTGGAGGGTAGAGACTCAGATTGGTTTTGTCTTTTATTTTATTTTTTCTTTTAGTGGCAGCGTGTTGTTTTGACCTCTAGTGTGGCATGCAGTGGCAGAATCATAGCTCACTGTAACCTTGACCCCTGGGTTCAAGTGATCCTCCCTCCTCGGCCTCCCAAGAAACTGGGACCATGGGCGTGTGCCACCACAGCTGGTTGATGTCTAAAAAACATTTATAGAGACAGGGTCTGGCCATGTTGCCCAGGCTGGTCTCAAACTCCTAGCCTCAAGCAGTTCTTTCGCCTCAGCCTCCCAAGGTGTTGAGATTGCAGACATGAGTCGCTGGGCCCAGCTAAGACTAGGATTTTGACTCTTTTTCGTGTCATGGGAATGCATCAAGGCTACGAAGAAAGGTTTGCAAAGTGAGAAAAACAGAAGGTTTGGACCTGAAGTGTGGGAAATGTCTACACTTCAGAAAATGGATGGGGAAGGGGACCCAAAGAAGGGAGGCGAGAAGGGGAAATATGAGAGGAGGAAAGAGAGCTCGGCCAGTATAGCGTCACCAAAGCAAATGGTTGCAGCATGACAAGACGGCCCTTGACTCAACTCCACACTCCTCTTCTGCGGCTCCTATAATATGTCACTACTCTTACTGGCTTATGTGTTCAGGCTGCCTCGTAGACTCTCCAGCCTCTGGAAGATTGGGAACTGGTCTGACTTGTTTTGGCATTTCCAGGACTGATTTTAACAAACCATGGTTACTGATTGAGTGACTACCAGGAAACTCAAATAAAAATGATAGCTCAAAAAGTTAATCAGAATTTTAGGGTCATGAGAAATCTTCTGAAATGCAGTTTTAATACGAAGGAGAGACTGCAGGAGGTTAAAGGGAGAAGTGGGGTGGAGGAAGGGTAGGGAATGGGTTGGGATCATTTATTCAAGATTCTGCACAACTAAAAAGGAAGAGAACAAGACACCACACAGAGCTCTAGGGGATAGAAATGTTGTTCGTGGCGCTGACCAAAGAGCCTTGGCTAGACCAAGAGTTAAGACAACTAGAAAGGGCTTGGCTCATTAATGAAGTGGGTTATCAGAAGGGGTTTACTCTTCCCGGGGCTGAATTAGGCGAAGTGGTTGCTGGGAATGGGAAGGGAAGGAGATGAGGGAGTTACAGTCAGACAGCGGAAGCGCCAAGTTTGAGATCTTGGACTGGAGCAATGAGTGTCTTACGATGAGGTCCAGAATGTGAGTGGTGAGTGTGCCTGTTCGTGGAGTTGATGTGGAGGTCTGTCAAGTGGAGAAAAGGAAGAACCCTTGACTCAGACGATCTTATTGGTCCTCAATCCAGAAAATGATTTCACAGGAGACAGAGGAGAGAGTGAGAACTTAAGCCAGGTGCTTAAGTCATTCAAGGAAGTGGAAATTGGTCCACGAGGACAATAGATAGAGATGTGATAGCATTAATTATAATATTTAGTTAGTTTAGTTAGTTAGTTAGTTAGTTAGTTAGTTGGTTTGAGTTGGAATCTCACTCCGTCGCCCAGGCTGGAGTGCAGTGTGTATACTCACGGCCACCCCAGTGTAGATGTGCTGGGCTCCAGCGATTCTTCCGCCTCAGCCTTCCAAGTAGCCAGAACTACCACGCCCGACTAATTTTTTTTTTTTTTTTGAGTTGGAGTCTCACTCTGTCACCCAGACTGGAGTGCAGTGGAGCCTCGACCTGCTGGGCTCCGGCGATCCTTCCACTTCAGCCTTCCAAATAGCTGGAACTACAGGCGCACGCTACCACACCCGGCTAATTTTTTGATTTGTTGTAGAGATGAAGTCTCGCCTGCCCAAGAGGGTCTCGAACCCGCGGGCTCATGCAATCCACTCACCTCAGTCTCCCAAAGGCACGGGATTATAGGCTGAGCCACCGAGCCTGGCTCTGACTAATTTTTTGATTTATTGTAGAGACGAGGTCTCACCAGGTTGCCCAGGCTGGTCTCAAACCCATGTGCTCAGATAATCCTCTCGCCTTGGCCTTCTAAAGTGCTGGGATTACAGGCTTGAGCCACCACGCCCAGCCAGTATGTTCATTTTAAAGGAAACATGCTCTTAAAAATTTTGAATTCAGTCCGTCTATTTTAAGTGTCAACTGTACTAATTGAAACTGTACTTATTGATTTTTCTTATGTAAGATGAATTAGCATATTTTTACTTTCCTATGCCTTTCATTCATTTTCTAGAGTACATGTAGTGTATTATCAGGGTTTTCAAAATTAATATTATAGTATTATTGTTATTAAATTTTAAAGTAACATGAATCTTCTTTTAAAATTATGCTTGACTTTTACCGTTTTACACCCCAACTTGTAGTATATTAGATTTAGTTGTATGTGCACCTTGTTTTGTATTAACTACCAGTTCAACGATATCACAAACGTTCATTTCTGAGTTCTTTATTTTGATAATTTTTTTAGTCAAATAAGCTTATCCTTCAATAATGTTATTCCAGAAAAGTTACGTTAGCATGTTTTTTTCAGCTATTTGGTTATTTGAAAAATCTCTTGATTTAGTTTCCTTTGTACACAAAAGGCACATCAACTACATGTTAACTTCTTGAGTCACTAATTAATTCATCAGGTTCTTAGCCTTTTTTTTTTTTTTTTTTGCTTCTTGTAGTATCATAGGGAAATGTGATGTCAGTTGAGTGTTTCTTCTTTCTTGATTTGTAATGCTGGTACTCCTGCTCCCCTTTTCATTTATTGTAGTTTTCAGGAAAACCTATTATCTTCGCATTAGGTCTTCATTCTTTCCCAAAGCGAAAATCTCCCATTTTGATATTCTAATCTGCTTGTTTTTCTGCTTTGCGTTTTGTGAGAGCTTCTTAAGCTTTTTCTTTATAATAGTGCCTTACACGTCTTCATTGTCAGTTATATCCTTTATAACTTCTGATTCTGAGTTTTAATAAACTGCATTCTTGTTGTCTTATAATATTTACTCAGCTAATCTAAGTTCTTTCTGTTTCTGCCAGCCTCTCAGCTCCTTTCATCAGTCTGATGTCCAGTGTTAGTTTTTATTCCTTTATATAGTCAGCACATGCCTAAATGTCTTAAGAGCATAGAACCAATTCTTTCTAAAACGTATTAGATTCTGAAAGTGAATAATTTTCACAGTCTGCCTTTCGTCAATATCTTACTTGGCACATTCTACATATTTTATGTTGCAGAATGTTTTAATAGGTGGTATGCGCCCCCCCTTCCGCCCCACGTTACTCATTCTGTCCAGAGGAACCTCTTGCCCATAACCAGGAGAGGTTGTCCTCCTTGGATTCCTTCACTCTGTACCCGGCGGCAGCTAGTTTTCCTCCCAGTGAGGTGAGAGGCTCTTTTGTGGAAACTGGATTAACAGTCCAGCAGCCTAAAGGAGTGTGGAGAGAACCAGAGAGTGGGGGCCTCCCAGCAAGGGACCACAGCTTGTCCCTATTTTCTTCTTGGTGTGAAGAAGCCTCTGTGGCAGGGGTCAACTTTCTGAAGGCCCAGCATTGACCCAGCTTCCCCAGATCGCCATATAGTGACTGAACTTGGATGCTTTTTGGTGCTGCTGCATCTGGAATTTATCCCAGATGCACAGCAGACTTTCTCGTTGCTATAGCTGCCAGAGGAGCCTGGACTCCCTGACGCTTGAAACTACTGTTGACCTGGAGGGGTGAGATGGAGTTCAGTCCATTCTACTCACAGCAGAAGAATGGGCTTTCTGAAACACACATCAGATCGGCTGTTTCTTTGCTGAAAACGCTACAGTGGGTTCTACTTGTCTTTAGATTGTGTTTCAAGGCTGTGCGTGTAGCCTCTTCAGTCACACCTCTCTCCACCCCCGATGCACGCCTTAGAAGTGTCTACCCTGATCTTTTTTCCGTTGCTTCAGATGAGCCATGCTTTCTCTTCTGTTAAGTCCAATGCACAGCACTCCCTTTAACCTGAAATACTCCCCACCGCACCCCTTCTCTGCACACATTCTCACACGTTTCACAGTCTGGCCCAAGCTGGCACACTCCTTCCGTGTACCTGGCACACTGTCCCTTGAAAGTTTCTTCTCTAGTTCTTCTCCATCCTCCCTACTGTGTGACCCCAAGGCAACAGGTATCTGTTAAAGCACTTGTCACCCTATGTTATCATGGTTTGGTTACAAAACCGCAACTTGGAAGTTCTGCAGGGTAGATGCCACGGCTGTTTTGCTCACCATTATAAGGCTAGTGTGTATAGGTCAGAGTCTGCCACATAGTGTGTATCTCTGGGTGTGTGTATACAAATACACACACACACACACACACACACATCTATGTTGCACAGACATATCAATGAATTGGAGCATTGCATTTTCCAGCTGTTCCTGACCCAAGCTCATATCTCCAAATTCACTACTCTTCTTACCTTCCCAACATTTTTTAGTCTATTTCTTCAGTGTGAAGGTTTGCACTAAATATATAGAACTGGGCTAATCATAGTTGAAGATGATGTCTGGCAATCGATATAAAGTTCTTTTATTGTGCCTAGCACCTGGAAATAACTTAATCTATATATTTCTATTGTCTGATTCAGTAACAGCATTGAAGAATAAAGAGAAATTTGTTCCTTTTGCCTGTTAGTTTCTTGTTGATGGCAGCATTTGCAAGAGGACTGCAGGAGTGCTGCCAGGCAGAGCTGATTGGGCTGGTGCCTTTAGGGAAAGCTTAGGTTTCAGGTAAAGAAGGAAGGTGTGCATCTTGAGACACAGTTGAAGAATTTGTGGGCACAGGCAAGGTGAACTTGGGTATGGGGTAAGAGATGGAGTTTAGTGACAAAGGAAGGAGGCTGGGATGAGGAGTTTGTAAGCGGGTTGGCAATGCAGATGAGGGGAGGTGGAAGCTTTAGGTATGGACAGAATAGAGACACCCTGTGTTGCTGTGAGAGGGGTGAGTTGAAAGATGGTTATTATTTCCTAAAATAGGATAACTTAAGCAAGATAAGACAGAAACAGATAAACATTCATTTAACCACTCTTTGAGCCCTGGCACTGTGCTCAGTGCTGGGGATTCAGTGATGAGATCAACAGCTGCTATCCATTGCTTAATGGAACTGACGGTCTAGTGAGAATCACAGGCCTAGATTGTGTAATTCTTTGTAAAATTTTGAGCTGTACTAAATGCCTTGCAGTAAAAAGGAAGGATTTTAGAAGAGCATATTAACGGGCTAAACAAAGAGTGTTTACTAAACACAGGAAAGATCTCTCTGAGAAAGTAATATTTCCAGTGTAGGCAGCAAGTAAGAGTTAGGAGAAAGGTGAGGATAGGAGTGTTCCAGACACAGGGAATAACAGGTGCTAGACACGGAAGGAGGAAACAATGTGATCATTTTGAGAAACGAAAAAGGGGCAGCGTCGCTGAAGCTAGTGATGTTTCAAGGTTAGAGCCTGGAGAGAGAGGCAGAGAACACAGGCAGGTGTTAGAATTTAATCCGAAGTGCAAGAGAATCATCAGAGGGTTCGAAGAGGCAAGTGACGCCATCCCGTTTCCATGCCGAGGTCATGTTGGAAGCGCTTTGGAAGGAAGACACCTGGGCCCTGAGGCCGGGAGGCCGGCCTTTGAGCAGCCCGGAAAAGAGGGCGCGGGCTGGCCCGGTGGAGGCGTCCCGAGGTCCCAGCCGCGCCCGCGTGGCTCTCCGAGACTGCCCCGCCGCCGGCCGCCTGTGCCCCCGCC
>NW_007062050.1:196615-260454 GCF_000164805.1 Carlito syrichta
GCGGCGGCCACGCCGCCCCCTTCCCGGCGCGTGACGTCGCCCCTCCCCACGGTCCGGCCACCTGGCTGTGCGTGCTCGGACAAGCCCTTGTGCCTTTCCGGGCCCAGCGCCTCGCCTGCAGGAGGAGCTGCGCTCGAGGCCTGTCCTGGCCCGGCCCGGGTGTCCAGCGAGTGGCCGGCGGCACCGCGAGGCGCAGGGCCGATGCGCCGGCGGGAGGGTGGCGCGGGCCGGATGCGAGGGTGGAGAGCCGTGGGCCGAGGTGCGCCTCGGAGGCCGAGAGAGTCTCAGGCGGCGAGAGCAGCTGGGCGCAGGCCCGGAGACGGGAAGAACTGGCGGTCGCAGCAGGATGTCACTGTGGCCAGTCGCGCGGATGAAGTAGGGCGTGGCTTGGAGGCAGACGTGATCAGCCACGGCGTTGTCAGTAGCTCCGGGTGGCTTTCAGTGTTTAAGGAACCCGCCATTACTCGGCAGCTTGACATTTCAATTCAGATTAATCCGGACTCGTGGTGGCATCAGGGGGTGTCGTTTTAAAAAACAAGTTCTTTCCTTTCTCCCTTGTCCATGGGAGAGGCAAGGGCCTGGCTAGCCCCTGCCTCAGCCCTGATGCTCCATGGCAGTAGCCTGCACTATCTGGGGCCGGCAGAAAGCACCAAGAGGGATAATTACTGCCCTCAGAAACTTGCCTAACTGAGCTCTGTGCAAGGTTGTAGGCGTTCACGAGGAAAGGTTGTGTGTCGACACAGGTGATGACACCTGCTAAGACTTGTCTGAAGATTTCGTAGCTGGGTAGGGCACGGAGGCAGCGCAGCTCTCCCTTTTCGCCAGAGGCTTTTGTTTGCCAGGCAGCTCATGACTTAGTGCTCTCTCGTCCTCTTTCCGCCATCAGAAAGCCGTTTGTGCTCAGTCCCTCTTGGGTTCTGCCTGCCGGCTAGTCTTGAAACACAGTGTCGATCCTGTCTTTCCCCGGTCTCCTTGGCTGTTGTACCAAGTTCAGCATTCCCGTTCCAACTCAAAGCCTCAATGACCTCCAACCTCTTCTTTTTTAAAACCCCAGCAAAAGAATAAACTGCAGATATTGTGACATCTCGAAGGACTAACCCTGCCTCTCAGGGAGCCCCTCCCTCCAGCCCGGGCTGATGCCTTCTCAAGGTCCCCTAAGACCCTGGGATCAGAGACCTAGTCTGTAGATCAGGTCGATCAGGTCCAGGGCCAGGTACTCCACTGTGCTGTAGTCAAAGAACGTTAGGGTTACAGTTGAACTGATCCAGGTTTGAATGACCGTGCCTCACCCACAAGCTTTGTGAACTTGGGGGTGTTATTTACTTTTCTGAGTCTGAAATTTCTTAATTTTCAGCCTCTGCATTGGTTTTCTCCATGCCAGGAGAGTGGGGACATTAATGAAGCGCAGTATCTTAGCAGATGTTCTACTGGGAGCTTTGGAACAGGCCATTGTGGTATCCACCCTGGTTACTGGTTTCCTTATTCTGAATGGCAGAACTAGTTGATAGGATTGTAATAAGAAGAGAAACATTTCTGGCAGAAATGAAACCGGGAGGAAATGTTCTGGAGAAGTGTGCCTGAGCCTTGGAGAAGGGTAATCCATCATGCCCTATAAGCCAGTATGCTCTTGGGCCTCTAGACTTCCTGTCTCTAACAAGCACTAAAAGAGACATGGTTCTAAGGTGCTCAGTGAAGGAATCTAATCTTCAAATATCGGTCTCTTTCAAAAATAGTAAACTGTACTCAAAAGTATGTTTCCATTTTGAGCAAAAGTTTGCAGACGTAAGTTTTTTCAGTCATCATCTGAGTCGGGCTTTTCATCCTTTACCTCCGCCACCCTCTCCAATCCCTCATGCCCATCTACCCTTGGGAAACTGGAGACTTGCAGAGAGGGCTTGATATGGTCTGGTTCACACCTCAAGCCTTTGTTAAGAATTTTAGAGTCAGGCTCAAATCCCAGCTCTCCTGCCATCACTGCCTCACATGGGCAAGTCACGTTACCTCTCTAAGCCTGTGCTCTCACCTGAAAATGAGGTGAATTTTAGGACGACCTCCATCACAGTCCCTGCTTCACAGTAGGCAGAGTCGATGGCTACTGGTTTCCTTTCCTAGAAGTACCACGTTTTCATCCAAGCACAATTTTATTTACCTAGTCTGTCTTACTCCATCGTTATCCTAGTGCGCAAAAAGGTATAAAGTATTTTTAACACACAGTGTTTTATAGTCCTCAGCATCATTACAAAGCCTCATGAAAGAAGAATAACATCTAAATTGCTCACATTCAGCAATTAGGTTGGATGTCGGGCAGCATAGATCTTTGAGTTAGCTTAAGTGTAATAGATAAGACTCAGCAATTTTTAAAGTTGCAGTAGTTCTTCACCTACTTCTTGGTCATGTTTTCATCTCTCAAACTCACCTGCATCCTAATGGCACCGTTGTCATTACTTTGAGGTAGCATTTCTGCTAGTACTCCACGGGAGCAAAGTTTCCTATAATAAATGGCATCATCTGGCCTGGGGAAGAAGCTTGCCGATGAGTTCACTCCCTCCCTCATTCTCTCACTCGCTCATTCACTTACTCCCTTCTGCGGTCACTCTTTCTCCCACTCCGTCACTGCTTACCTCACTCATTCCATTAACTTCCTCACATACTCACTCCCTCATCCCTCACTTGTTCCACCTCTTGTTTTGAGTGTGCTCAGTCTCTTGTTCCTCCCCTTCCTCCCGTCTTCTCTCCCTTATTACCTCTCTCATTGGCTCCCGCATCCCTCACCCATTTACTCTGTATTGGCTGACACTTTGGTTTGCAGCTGACAGGATCTCGTCTCAAATCAGGAAAACCTCTTGCAAGAGGCATGTCTCATAAGGGCTGTGCTGCAGAGTGGGCTCAGGAGCCACTGAGTTTCAGGATCCTCTGGAATGAACAACTTGAATGCCACTATGGTTTTACGTTTCTCTCTGTGTGCTTCTGATTCATTCTTACCCTCTCTCTGCAGACAGGCCTCCTCGTTTTTTTGGTCATGTGTTCATAGTCCAATAATTGAGAAAGAGACACAGTGATGTAGCTTGGATCAGATGACCATCCTGCATCAATCAGCTATGGCCAGGAGGGTGTGATCACATAAAGATATGGTGTCTCCTTAAGTAATCAGATGACAGAGTTCCAGAGACATCCACATACCCATTCTGCTATCCAAGGCAGTGGGCTCTTTGCTGGGAATACATTTTATAAAAACCCTAAACTAAAGCTGCTTGCAGCCAAGTAGTATGAGATGGATGTGACGTTGGTTTTTATAGAACTGTTATTCTATATTGGAGGTTCTGTAGTAAACTAAGGCTTTTCACAGCCAAGTAGTGTGCGATGATAGAGTGACATTGGTTCTGTAGGGATAGAGTTGCATGCTACTAGAGAGTAGGTGGTTAGGTTGGGTCATACACAACTAGCATCTGCCAGCAGTGATGGTTACACAGCCTGGCACTTTATAGGCCTTCTACAGATACATGACCCGGTTGAACTGTTAGGCATTCTGGGGACTAGAGATAGCCTTGGCGTTTTCTAAGAACAAATAGTACGTGCTTTTTCATTGAGGCCGCTTCATCAGAATGCCTTTTTAAATTAGTTATTGAGTTTCATTTACAAAGGAGGAATGAAAAACACCTTGACATTTTTTTAGTTTCAGCAACTTGTCCTATTTTAGAGAATTCAGATGACCAAATTCTAGTTCCCTTTGATAGCTCTCTAAACTGGTTTTAAAAGACTTCAAACAAGACCAATTCATCAGTTTGTTTTATAGCTCATGCGACCTGGCACTAAACTGTTTTTGTTGATCACAAACTCCTTGACTGTAAGTTGAAGATGAAGACGGACTCTTGATCCTTGTTACCAGGCCCGAGAGTCTTTGCCGTGTGCTGCAGGGTTGCCATAGTAGTGGCCTGCAACCTCGCCATAGGTGGTGCCGTGCATCGCATCCTGCAGCGTGCTCTCTTTCAGGCAGAATAAACCAGCCCGATCCTTTTCTGATTCCTCTTAGTTTCCTGTTATACCAGGTGGAATTTCTGTATCTTCTTCCATCCATATCCTTTAAGCTTGCGTGCCTCAGGCTGAATATGGCATTTCATTGTCCTTAATTGCTTCTCTCTATCTTTGCTTGCCCAAACATTTTTTTTAAATTAGATTTTTTATTTTGAGATAATTGTAGTTTCAGTTATAAGAATTAATAGAGAGATCTTAGGTATTGGACTTTTTTCAGCTGGGATAAACTAATAAAATGACCAAATAGAATGAAAAAAGAATGAGAGAGAGATACCCTGTACCCTTGGCCAAGTGTCTCCCAGTGGGAATATTGTCTTACAGAACTGTTGTGTCACAACCCAGATTTTAACATTGATTCAGTCAAGATACAGAGCAGTTCCCCTAATGTTTTGACATACAGCTTCCTTCTCATTATTTTTGTCTTATTCATCACTTAGACTCTTTTCTCCTTGCTTTCGTTACCTATGTATTCATTGACCCAGGGATTTAGCTGAGTCAAGGATCCTACAGGTCTTACCTTCTCTTTAATAGGTTGGCTAAATTCTCATGTTGTCAGAGTTTCTAGGGCTGGCAATTTCTATTCTTGTGGAAATGCTTGCCTAGAACAAACATCATTTCCATGGCTCAAGGTGGCCTTCACGATTCATGTGAAGGCCTGGCCTATCGTGAGCTCTACTCGCCTTCATATCAGGTAGGGCACATGAAGGGGAAGCATGTATGGGGGCTGGTGTGGAACTCAGACTCTGAGACTCCAGAGCCCTACTCAAAGGTACTCTTCTCCCCAAAGGACAGTTCTGCACAGAGGATGTGGACGAGTGCCTGCTGCAGCCCAACGCCTGTCAGAATGGGGGTACCTGTACCAACCGCAATGGCGGCTACGGCTGTGTGTGTGTTAACGGCTGGAGTGGAGACGACTGCAGCGAGAACATCGATGACTGTGCCTTTGCCTCCTGCACTCCGGGCTCCACTTGCGTCGACCGCGTGGCCTCTTTCTCCTGCTTGTGTCCAGAGGGGAAGGCAGGTAAAGGCGGCTGGAGAGTAAGGAAGAGGCGGGGAGCATCCAGAACTCTGCCTCTCTTTCGTCCCAGGAGCTGGGTCCTTTGGGTGACCATCTGTAGGAGTAGATTGCTCAGGACTCTTCGGGAAATGTAATCTGCCAGCCAAAGTGCTATGCAGTTAGGCTTCTTCCTTAGGACTTTGGCTCTCGTCTCAACTCTGTGAACTTCAGGTTTTCACTCCAAATAAGGAAATACTACTGTTAGTAACTACTATCTTTGAAGCATCTGCTGAAATCCTTAAGATCTGAGACTGAAAAGCACCTCAGATATTAAGGCAAAATGACTAACAAATTGACTCGTAGGCTTCATTTTAGGAAGAAATAACCCGTCTTCTCAGAAGGAGTTGGCAGAAGAGAAGCATTCAAGTGCCTTTCAGCCTTCGATGTCTATGAAAATATTCCTGTAAGGGAATATTTTTATGGACTACAAAGTTAACATTGCTCTAACCTCTCAGCTTAATAGTCACCTACTACTAGTTCTAGGAGTAGGAGAGCAGCGTAGGAAGGAAGATGATGGGATAAGATAGTTTAGCTGGGAGAACTTTACGCCCAGCAGTTTTGAAATGTTCACGTATCAGTGCCGCTCCAAAAGCCCCACCTCTAGCTTTGTAAAAGAAGCCTTAGTAACTTGCTCTCAAGTTAATTGCAGACTGGAAAATCCAGTTCCCATGTGAACTACACAAAAGCAGGAAGCCCAGCTTAACCAGAGATCTGGGGGCACCTGAGCCAGGAATGTTGATGCTATTAAAAGGCTGCTCTAGTAAAGGTCGATGATATTCGGTTGCTTTTTTCTTCAAAGACTAGTGAAATGTTGGTGACCCCATGATAATTAGGTAGCATAATTTGGGGGAAATAGGATGCCAGATAAAATACAGGATGCATAGAATGTTTGAGACAGACTTATGCTAAAACATTATTTCTTGTTTCTCTTGTTTGTATCTGGGTATCTTCTTTTTTACTAAATCTGGCACACTCTCCGTAGGATACCTCCATTTTCCTGTCTCCCTCTTCTTATTTTCTGGCCTGTAGATGTCTCTGCCCTAGAGGAGAGGCCTGGCTGAAGTCTCAGGGTCAGAGCACTAGGCCTGTCTGAGGCAGCTAGCTTCTTGGTTGATGCCTACCGCATGTCTCCAAGGTAGGACCAGGCAAAGAGGAAGTTGCTTAAAATCTCCATGTTGGATTTCAAGGAGCTGATCATAAAGGCTTTTCTTTTTTGGTGAAAGAGAAAGCTCTTCCCCAAGTGAGGAATATTTTCTCTTAGTTCTCTTTGCCTCATCCTGTGACAGGTCTCCTGTGCCATCTGGATGATGCCTGCATCAGCAATCCTTGCCACAAGGGTGCACTTTGTGATACCAACCCCCTGAATGGGCAGTATATTTGCACCTGCCCGCAAGGCTACAAAGGGGCTGACTGCACAGAAGATGTGGATGAGTGTGCCCTGGGTGAGTTTGCAGAACTGTCCCTATTCCTTGGAGTGTTTATCGAGCTCAACCAATGTTTAAACTGGAGCACATTTTACTCCAGAGGTATGTTACACCCAAACCTCAGATTTCTACTGTTGCATGCCCAATGTTTTCAAGTATCCCTTTCAGCATAACCGTAACTATTCTGGGAATTAACTATATGAAAAGTCTGTACTAGATTCTTAATGTTGAAGCCCTACCTCAATGACAGTTGGACAGAAACTGAAATAGCAGAAATGCACAAGAGTTGAGATAAGTCTTATTTCTTTTTTTAATTTAAGGAATAAAATAGAAAATTGAGAGTGAGATTGTTGAAGTCCTGGTCTTGATGTTGTAACCATCAGATACTCTTCTGTGGACCACATTTGTAGAAACTCTTTCAAGTGCTTTGATCTCAGTAGTTGGTGCTTGTGTCTTCCAGCCAATAGCAATCCTTGTGAGCATGCAGGAAAATGTGTGAACACAGATGGTGACTTCTACTGCGAATGTCTGAATGGCTATGGAGGACCTCGTTGTGAGATGGACATCAATGAGTGCCACTCAGACCCCTGCCAGAATGATGCCACCTGTCTGGATAAGATTGGAGGCTTCACATGTCTGTGCATGCCGGGTGAGTGGGCCTATCAGGATGTGGAGTCTAGAGAGGAGGAACTGCACTGCTCTTCTCTTACTGGAGTACTCAGTGCACTGTAATAATCCTGTGAGCTCTGAAAGCATTTAATTCCCTATGCTGACTGGGGACTAGAGAAAGTCAGGATTATCAGACAAACCCCTTTCTTGAAGAGTAAAGCAGTGCTAGGAGTCTTAGAGCCATGTAGATCAAATTAAACAAGCCTATTGTGTCAAAATCTAGATGCATATAATAGGAAATTTCAGAAATGATTTACTATAAAAATCCTTTAAATAGGAATTTTTCCTTCAACCTGATATATTACAAATACCAGCCATTCCATTTATAGAAATAAATTTTACCCATAACTAGATAGCAGCTTGCCATTTATAAAAGTGAGGCATATGCTTAGCTGTATTTTGGAGTTCTTCTGGAGAGACCATGTCTTGCATCCTTAGAGGATACAGCCAGATCCAGCTTGAAATGCCCAATGCTGGTTGCTCTGCCTGATTAAGGATGCCAGCCACTCTAGCCTTGGAAGGCCTTCCTGACCTTGACTTGCACTCGGAGGTCACCAACAGCTTGAGTTCAGCTGGTCTTTAGGAACACAGAGGGGGGACACTGTAGGCCTGGCATGATATAAAAAGTATGGATAGATCATGGAAAATGCAGAGCAGTTCTTGTTGACATGCTGGGCCTTAACCAGTCTTTGGGGGTAACTTCTTCCCCCGCTTCACAGTGACGTGGACACCTCACAGTATTCCCTGTCTTGCCAGGGCTTGGAGTGAGTAGTTCCCATCATGGCAGTGTCCCTTTTTTCTTTGCAGAAATGTTCATGCTCACAGAGGATGTAGCACTTTTTGCAAATGTGTGCTTTCTTAGCCGAAACGTGGCTTTCTTTCCTTCTAAGCCACTTGTGTGGTCCATTTTGTTCAGGTTTCAAAGGTGTGTATTGTGAATTGGAGATAAATGAATGTCAGAGCAACCCTTGTGTGAACAACGGACAGTGTGTGGATAAAGTTAACCGCTTCCAGTGTCTGTGTCCACCGGGTAAGTGCCCACTACCCGCTGCTGTTCTCTGTGAGAGCACAAAGCTGACCGACCACAGGGAAGGGAGGAGGGAGAGGACGTGTGTGGGCTGTGCATGAGGAAGTCATTAAAGTGAGTGCTTGGCGATAGGAGTGTGTGTGTACACAAATGGGAATTTGTTTTCGCTAGCATCTCTTCCAAATCCTGTGTGACCAGAAGTCCAAGTCTGTTCTCGAATGGCCCATGACCTCTCTGTCTGTGTATATCTTTCAGAAGGCTCCTACCTCACAGAAGCCTTAGTTGGGCCATTCGGGGTTTTCTCCTTTTTTTCCCCCTGTGGGTCATATTCTTGAAAGGCCCTCTGTGAAATTATTATTTTTAGACATTTCACCCCATGAGTTCAGAAACAGAACACATCCATTTTTTCTGAGATCCTCTGTCTCTCCTTTTACTCCCCAAGCTGTTGCTGAAGATATGCCAAACTGTCTGCTGTAGATGATAGCCGCTCCCACTGTTTCTTCAGAGGAAAGGTTTCTGTTGGCCTCTGAAGCTGCAGTTACTTGTTGGGGGGTTCTGCCTATAGCATTTCAGTTCCTCCTTGCTTCATTTAGAAGTGAAATCTGTGCTGTGAAGAAACCGGGGTGGAGACACACCACAAATGCCTCTGATGCCTTGAGCGTCCAGTTATTCCAGTTACCTGTTGGGGAGACAAGATCTATGCTTGTTGACACACTGGCACAACTCCACCAGTGACCTAACTTATACCTCCTTTGACTTCATTCTCATGATAAAGGACGACACAGAAAAATCTTTGACTTGTATCATCGCTGTGTTTTTTAAAGGTTTTACCGGGCCAGTTTGTCAGATTGATATTGATGACTGTTCCAGTACTCCGTGTCTGAATGGGGCAAAGTGTATTGATCATCCAAATGGCTATGAATGCCAATGTGCCACAGGTAAGATTCTTCTTACTCTCCTTTTTTTTTTAAAAGTTAGCGTCTCACTCTGTCCCCCAGGCTGGAGTGCAGTGGTACACTCACAGCCACCCCAGCATCAACCCGCTGGGCTCAGACGATCCTTCCACCTCTGCCTTCCAAGTAGCCAGAACTACAGGTGCACTCTACCACGCCCGGCTAATTTTTGGATATATTGTAGAGACAAGGTCTCACCAAGCTGCCCAGGCTGGCCTCGAACCCCTGGGCTCAGGTAATCCTCTCACCTCGGCCTCCCGAAGTGCTGGAATTATAGGCTTGAGCCACTGTGCCTGGCCTCTTCTTACTTTTCATCCTCCTAATGGGTCCATGTGAACACAAGAAAGTAACTATTCCTGTCTTCTGCTAGGTGCTCTCCCAGGCCAGTTCACTCTCAGGAGCTACTGTGTGTTTACTGAAAGCTCCTTTCTTCCAGCAGATTTTTTGCCGCTCTTATTGTTTCTTTCGGCAACACCTGCCTCCTTTAGCCACAACAGTGGCCTGGCCTGGATTTTTCCATTTTGTGTCTGTGTCTTTCTGGGACAGATTTTGGCAGCAACGAGTTTCCAGCTGGCTTGATTTACTCCTTTAGCAAAGAGAAGAATTCCAGTTAAAAGCTATTTTTCACTGGAGCTTCTCAACAGGAGGCCTGCCTCTGTGTTCCTTGTAACAGTCACTAAGAAAAGGCCCAGATATTTAAGGGTTGAATGTGTGCAAGTGCAGAGGTTTTGCATAAAAGGTGCCTTTAATGCTATTGAGAGTCAGGTGTGTAAATGACAGGAGAGAAAGCTCTAACTGGGAGAGTTTGGGCTGTCTTAGTTGTCATCTGCTACTAGATTCAAAAAGGTTCTATTCACAAACATTCTACATTTCTGGGTGTACAGTTCTCACTTGGGAGTGCATTTTAATAAACCAAACATTTCCCATTATGCATTTCCTTCTACATCAACCAATATTGTAGAGAAGGGCTAGAAATTATTATAAGGTGAACTTCTTTGTTATCTATTTGAGAAAAAGATTGTCATTATAATTTGAGACATCTTATTTTAGAAAATGAATTTTTAGAGGATTATAGACATCAGGCATGTGATTTCTTTCTGAACACAGAAAAACAAATTTAGTCATAAAAATCAGTACAGAAAGTTAACATTCTATTATTAGACCTACTTAGATTAGACCAACTCAGATTAGCCGTTGAGCTTCCTTTTCTTTTTACAAATAGTTGTTGTTTGTTGGAGACAACTATTCTATGCTTTGTCTTCTCCTGGCCAGTTTATTTTTACAGAGGATTGAGCTTCATTAGAAAGAGATTAGAAATCTGTAACTCATGTTTAAAAGGAAAGAGAGGCCAACTGGAGCCTTTTAGGAAAAGATGTAATGTTAGTCTATTTAAGCCTTGAAGAAAGGAACTCTTGTCTCCTTTTCTTTCAAATGCTCACAACTGGTTTATTCATTTAAAAAGAAGTATTTATTAAAAACTACTATGTATATATGCATAGTATCATGAAGGGAGTGAGGGAAATAAAAAAGGTTCTCTGTCCTCCAAAGTTAGACTTGGGAAGTTAAGACACATGAAACCATTAGCCTGTATATTAAGCTTGAGAGGAAAGGATTATAGAAATAGAAATAAATATATTTAAAGTATAGAAATAAATATAAAGAAAAATGCTTTGAGGTATTTCAACCCAAAGCCCAACCAGAAATGAAGATGCCATTAAAAGATCTCTCCACTATCGATTTGTTACAAAGGTATTTCAGTTCTAAAATTTGATTTGGAAATCTTTAACTACAACTCTCCAGGCTTGCAAGAATAGAAACAATGCAAATAATTTCCATTGCTCAAGACCAACACTTTTATTTGACCACACATGGAGTGTGTTGGGTGTATGGATGTAGCTATGCTTGTAGTCAGATCTGCCTTGGTTTTTGAAACTTGGTAACATTGCTTCCAAAGGTTTCACTGGTGTGTTGTGTGAGGAGAACATCGACAACTGTGACCCTGATCCTTGCCACCATGGCCAGTGCCAAGATGGTATTGATTCCTACACCTGCATCTGCAATCCTGGGTACATGGGTGCCATCTGCAGTGACCAGATTGATGAATGCTATAGCAGCCCTTGCCTGCACGATGGTCGCTGCATTGACCTGGTCAATGGCTACCAGTGCAACTGCCAGCCAGGCACATCAGGTAAGCCCACTCTGCCGATGTTTGGCTCGGGGTTTTCTCTGTTTCTCAAACCAGGTTACACAGACGTTTCAGACTGTTGGCACATGCTCAGATGCCTAAAAAAGGGCCCTGATTTGAGAGGCACAGCCAAAGGCACCACCATAAATATCTGAAAGGCAGTTGGCCCTCGCAGTGGATAATTTTGTAAAGCTGATGAGTTTGTGTATATGCGGTTTTGGTTGAATGGACGCACGTCACTTCAAACGTTGAAATTATTATTTAAAATTGAAAACCCTCTCACCTTTGTGACTTGATTTGATTTTGTTTTTCTTTAATTTCCCATCTTACCGAGGTTAGTTAATTTCGTCCCTCCATCTGTACAGACACCCTCCCTGGCTCCCTCCCTCCCTTATCCCTTTTTTCCTCCTTCCCGCCCTCCCTCCCTCCCTGTGCCTCTTCCCTCCTGTCTCTCTGCCTCCCTTCCTTCTTTGTCTCTTTTCTCTTCCACAGTTCAATCTCAGTGTAACACTTTTCTGCTGCCGCCTGTTCCTGATGGGGCCTTAGGCGTCTTGGGAGAGATTCTAAGGGAAAGGAAATACCTTGCAGCACAATACAGTAATTGTACAGTAGAATGCGAAACCACCATTTCCTGTCCTCAGAGTTCACTGCTGTTCCCTGACCCTGGTTGAATGACTGCCTATTAGTTGTGAGGGCATGTTGTTCCATGTTGGGGGGACTTTGAACGACTTTCTCAGGCAGCAGGTTCTCCCAGGTTTCAGTGGATTCTGTTTTAATTGTTAGATGAATGAGTTTGCTCACAACTCTGGTTAATGGACAGAGAAGCACTATGTCCTCGATCAAAGGAAAATGTTTTAGTGGACGATTAACCAATGTGTTCCTTCTTTAGAGGGAACCTGCCAATAAACGAGAGCGATTTGTTGAAAACTCAGTCTGGACTTAAGGAAAATGACCTATGAAGGGGGCAGAGGTGGGGAAGGTAGTT
Source organism: Carlito syrichta (assembly GCF_000164805.1). Taxonomy (NCBI): domain Eukaryota; kingdom Metazoa; phylum Chordata; class Mammalia; order Primates; family Tarsiidae; genus Carlito; species Carlito syrichta. The sequence continues at coordinate 208,948 of NW_007062050.1, forward strand.
AGCTGCCCTCATTGTTGTTGTTGTTGTTATTTCCAAATGCATTTCTTCAACCTGTCAAAGCCCTGGTCTTCATCCAGGGCCTCACACATGCCAAGTTTGAAAACAAAGTCCTTTTTTAATTGCTTGAACATACGAAAAACATCCCATGCCATCACAGCTGAAAATGTCTCCCACCCCCCACATTTAGATAACTCTCTAAAAGGGCTGAATAGATCTTTGTGAAAAACTTCCAAATGCGGTTTGCTTCCCTGCTGTTCCCCAGACATGAGAATTTGCAGTGTGAAAAGAAATTTGAGAGATTTACAAGCACTTGAATGGATGTTTTTAGAACAGAGGGGCTGTTTTAGGTTTTGCTATCATTCTTATCATAACAAACATACTGGAGACCCAGGTGCATGATGGGTTGGCAAGCACTTTGTTTTCTCTGGGATTATATCATTATAACAGGATGTATCAGGTGTATTTTCTGTGGAGGAAAGAGAAGGCATGGTCTAAGTAGCTGTCACTGAGAAGGCAAGGAGTCAATGTGAGGGGTCTGCAGGCAGTGTGGAAAGGAAGGCCCCAAATCTCCCAGAACCTGCTGAAAACATTCCTGTTTTGGGAATTAAAGCAAGAGATACAGACAACATAAATGTTGGCCTGTAATGGATGGAGAAAGAGCTGGCATGTAACAGTGACCTGGGTGGAAAGTCCCTTAACTGAGGCATTATGAATAGACTCTCCAAGTTCTAGAGTAAGAATTCCTTATTCATTTATAATATGGTCTAGTTGGTAGTTTGGTGTTTGGATAAGGGTATGGATGGATGGGAGATTTCACAATTTGCTAGCTAAAACTGTGGTATTCACTCACTGGGTAAGTGAGATATACTACCTAGAGTCACTTCCAGTGTCTTCTCTCATCTGCGCTTTTATGATGGCAAACTGTCTTAACTAAATTTCTTTGGGTTTCAAGTAACAGAAGCCAACTTGAGCTCGCTTAAGGAATTATTTGCAAACAAATAACAGCAAAACAAAGAAACAAAGAATTTAGTGAAAGCATCCAGAAGCCTCTTACAGATTCCAAGCAGTTGAATAATAAGGCTTTGGAGAAAATAGCAGGAAGCAGAATAGTTTGTAGATCAGGGGTTACACAGTTCACATTTCAACACTGCAGTGAGAGAATCTCATTGGTCCAGCTTGATCCAGGTGTCTGTTCCTGCTCAAATAAACCATCACAGGGGGTTGGAGTCACATTGGATCACCAGGGCTTCATGGGGTAGAGGGCTGCCTTCGTGGACTGAGGGTAAAGGGGACTGTCAGCCAAGAGCTAGAAATATCTCCTAAAGGTATCCACTTGTCTGTGAGGAACACAGAGATCCTTTCGTCATTTATGGCAAGCGAGGCGGTATAGCCTCACCAAGCATAGGACAGTATGGCCTGGTGGCAAGAGTATGGAGCTGTGGAGCCAGAGAGACAGCTGTCCTGCTCTAACTGTGCTACTGTGCAGGCCAACTTTGTCATCTACTTAAAAGGAGGGTAACACGGCCTGATGCACAGATTGGATGAGAGAATTTGAGAAAACTTATATAAAGCAGGAGGTAGAGTGATCTGTACTTCATAATAGCTCAGCAAGTTATTCCTCTTGTAATTGTGATTAGTAAACGTTAATACAAACTGTGAGTGAATCACAAGCTTGGCATTTTATCCCGGATATTTTGTTATCATTTATCTTTATTACCAGGTTTTGTTTTTAGTCTTTTTCAACTATCAACATAGTCTGTGATACTCAGAAAGCATCGCTAAATTCATATAAAATAGTAAAATATGAGAATTTTTATAAATAATATTAATAATAATGATTGATAACCCCTACTTTTAGTTATCCATTTTCACAACTGTACTTTTGTTAAAATGGGCAATCTCTTCCATTAGTCTGGGTAATAGAACAGGAATAAGACAGCTTACCTTAGGAGGAAGTTGCCAGACTCTTTTAAGATTTATCCTGAACTTTAGTCCATAACACCAACAGTCAGTGTCAAGCTTACAGTGATGGATACCAGTTCCAAAATTCTAATTTTTTTTTTTTTTTGAAAGCTCAAATTTTATCTTTGGCACGAAATACTTCATGTGCTTTCCTCAAAATATCAGGTTTATTCTTTTCACTTAATATTTGCCAAATACTCAATTCTCATTAACCCTGGGATGTCTTGTCATTTGCTTTTTCAATTAAAATGAGGTTCCATGAAGAAAGCAGCTATGTCAGTTCAAAGCTCAAAAGCAGGATTGCTTTTCCTGGAGACAATTCTCATACCTGGCATGCCACAGAGATGCTTAACGTGTACTTGTCATTTCATCACATGGAGTAGTAGGCAACTATTCAAGATTCCAGATTTAATAAAATTGTCAAGTTAATCATTTTAACTGATTCACCAGTTCCATCCTTGAGTGACACTGGCGTTTTTGCTTGTTTGCTTCACCATGGGCATGTGGTAAGGAATAGATTGACTGCCAGTACAGCTTGCTGCCACTGCCCTGATTCATGCTGATGCCACCAGCTTTACACTGTTGTCTTTGCACTATCCGTGTGATTGTCACCACAGTGAAAAGGGAAAAATCATAGCTGCACATGATTAATAAAGACCTTTGGACCTAAACACCCCCCTGAAAGAGGCTGTGGACTACAGTTGGAGAACTGCTAATTTATCCTGTCGAGGGTTGACTGGATTTGCCTTAGATTTCTTAACACACAATCACAAGCAGAAAGCCTTGTTATTCTGTGGTAATGTTGAGTGTTTCTCTGGTTTTCTCTTGCAGGGGTTAACTGTGAAATTAACTTTGATGACTGTGCAAGTAACCCCTGTGTCCATGGAGTCTGCATGGATGGCATTAATCGGTACAGTTGTGTCTGCTCATCGGGATTTACAGGTAAGGGTCTTTTGTGGGGAGGCTCCTCTTTCATCACCGTCACTTTGGGAAAATGGCATCCAAGAGAAAATTGCTTTCCAAGTGTCTCCTGTTTCTTTGTCTCTTTGGGAAGCTAGAAGTCTGGGATAAGTTTTCTGCTCACCAGGCTTTTCCTAAACTGAAACATGACACTTTTCATTAATTAGATCACGTGTTTATTGCTACCAGAAAATAATTCCTAGACACACCATAGGTTTCCATTGCTTTGCTTGAGTTATATTGCTTCCAAAGCCGCCTTTATTTTTCCATAGGTAGTAGTCAATGCCTTCTGTAAAGCCATACCCAAGGCAAAATTCTCTGAAAATACTAAGTGCTTGTTTCTAAGTACTTCTTCTTCTGGTAGATTGTTAGATGAGGCCAAAAGTTGGGGGAACCACCCTCATTTGGGTAGCATGATTGTGTGTTAAGAAATCTAAGGCAAATCTTCCTCATTTGGCCAGGAGGAAGACAGTAAATGGCTAAAATAATTTTGAGTGTAATTCTTACAGTATAAATAGAGCATTTACGCATGCACACGTGTGCATGCACACACATACACAAACACACATATATCTGTCTTTTATTTATTTGTCACTATTACTTTTACCTTTTACCCTTCTCATCAGAAAATGCTAGAAGTTACTCCTGTGGAAACCTGGGGCCCCTCACTGACACACCTGAGTTTGCTGTTGACACTATCAGAGAGCACACATTGTGTGTTTCTGTTCCTTCTGGACACTACCACACACAAGCAGCCACAAACATATTATTACCCTTTAATAATTTCCATGTGGTCATTTGCACTCTGTGTGAAAAAAAACTTTGGAGCTTTTGACAGCACCTGCAAAAGGCCTCCAGAGCCAAGTGAAGTGAATGTCTGCCATTCGCTTGCCAGGAGCGTACATTGCTCTCTATTTCACTAGCATTTCTCCTGCCTGTCGTGATTGTGAACATTAGAAAGGAAAGCATGTGGCCCAAGTGGGGCCTGTTCAGTGAGAGGTCACTGAGAAGACAGGTATGACGAAAACTTCTATGCCCCATGCCCAGTGCTGGAGTGGTCACCTGATGTTCTTCTGAGTCCTAAAACTTACTGCTCCAAGATCAAGTGGCAGTCAAGTGAATACACAAAAATCCCTGCTATAGGATTAGAAATGCATCGTCATTAAATGAGTAATGCAAAGAGAATAGCTAGCATTTATGAAGGATTTATTTTGAGCTGGTCACTAAATTAAATGCCTAATCTCAGTTGTCACTGCCATTATTGTTCCTGTGGAATTGATGAGAAGGCAAATGTGGAGCACTCAGAGAGGTTAAGTTATGTTACCAGTGCACAGCAGCCAGGGTTCTCAGTGCTCTGCCCCCGGGGCCCATCCTCATTCCCACAACACACTGAGCAGCCTAAGTAGGTGCCGGTCACAGGGTTTTTCGGTTTTTGTTTTGTGGACTTATGTAAGTCTTCTGAACTTTTTCTTTTTTTTTCTTTTTTTAGAAATGCCAGGAAATCATGTTCTCTCTTTTAACATTCAGCAAACCAGGAGAGCAAAGAAGGAAGGACATTAGCTAAAAATATTCTAAAATAAATGTAAGGTGTAACATGAACTCAATAACCAAGAAACGGAATGTTTTTGTTGCTAGGTGGTACCCTCTTCTGGGAACTGTTCTCTATGTCTAAGATGGTTATTTTTTAATCAGCTGCTAAAAATATCAGAGATGACTGTGGTATATACTCATGAGCAGTAAATATGAGGAGTGTTATGCTTTCTCTTGTTTTATTTTATTTTTTCTTGCCATTCTAATAACAGGTTTGACATATTTAAGGGAGTTTTTTGTTTGTTTGTTTGTTTGTTTGTAGACTAAGTTCTCTGTTCTCCCAGGACCTCTTTAAATGGGAGAAAGTAAGGAATTATGTGATATTTCTAAAACTGCTTTTCAGTTTTACAAAGCATCTTTATATCCATTATCCTTCTGAATTCTTTTAACAGTCCAGAAAGAAAGTTCTATCCCCATTTAACAAATAAGGCAGCTAAGAGACTGAGCTTGATGTATGCTTGTGGCTTCAGCTACTGAGTCACACAGTGAGGATTGGTGAGTTCCCAGAAGTCAGGGACCTCCTTCATTCATCTTTATAGCAAGTCTCTAAAGCAGCGAGTAGCACAGAGGAAATGGTAAATGTTGCCGAGTGAATGAATGAATGAATGAGACTCAAGCATAGCACTTTTGCTACCCTACTCCAGACTGGAGTGTGGCCTATACCGTGCTTTCGTTCGTTAAGCACCAATTTATTGAGCACCTAGAGAGTAAGAAACATTGAGTAACTTCTCATTCCCGTAGTCACTCAGCCCATCAGTGTGCCTGGCCTTGCACGGTCTACTTCTGATGCCAGGTAGAAACTCCGGAGGGTGTGACTTTGCTGGTAGAAAACTGTCAATCAATACAGTAGATCACTCAAGGAGACACTCAATACGTTCAGATAAAGATGGCTTGAAAATTTATACTGCAGAGTGCTTAAAAACATGAAGAAAACTTGGAAGGAACAGCTTCTGAGAAGATAGCTCCAAAAAAAGACCAGCATGAAAAAGGCTTTTTCTCCTCTCTTCCTCCACTGCACGGCAGACCGAGGCTAGCTCCGTAGTTGAAGAGCTCTGGTTCATATCTTGGTGCCAGTGGCAAGAATCAGTGGACAAGGCCAAGGAAATATTATTTCATTTTTTATTTTTACTTTTTATTTTAAAGATGTGGGGCACAGTTCAGAATTATGTCGACAAGTGGTCATCGCATAGGTAAAGTTTGGTCCCAACTTGGCCTGGTTTGCAATCAGGCCCCCTTATTCATGTTGTGTCCCCTGGCTAGTGCTAATCCCTTTCTTGTAGTATTATGGTAAATGTTCAGGGTCCGCTTATGAATGAGAACGTGTGGTACTTGGTTCTTTGCTTCTGTGATAGATCACTGAGTATGGTAGACTCTAAATCCGTCCAAATTGCTGTGACGTCCATATGTTTGTCCTTCTTTTTGGCTGTGTAATATTCCATTGTGTATATGTGCCATATTTTTAAAATCCAGTTCTGTTTTGATGGGCAGCACAGTTGGGTCCATATTTTTGCTATTGTGAATAGTGCTGCAATAAACATGCATGCACAGGTATCTTTTTTGTAGAATGATCTGAGTTCCTCTAGGTATATTCCCAGTAGGGGGATTGCTGGGTCATATGGAAGGTCAGTTTCTAGTTCTTTCAGAAACCACCACAGTGTCTTCCAAAGAGGTTGCACTAGTTTGCATTCCTACCAGCAATGTAGAAGCGTTCCTTTTTCTCCGCATCCTCACCAGCATCTGTTGTTGATTGTTTTATTAATGATGACCATTCTTACAGGGGTTAGGTGGTATCTCAGTGTGGTTTTGATTTGCATTCCTCTGATGATGAGTGAGGCTGAGCACTTTTTCATGTCTCTGTTGGCTGCCTGTCTATCTTCTTTTGAGACGTGCCTTTTCATGTCTTTTACCCACTTTTTAGTGGGGTTGTTTTTTTTCCTTTTGGCACGTTTGAGTTCCTTGTAGATCTGGGATATTAGGTCTTTGTCAGATATACAGTTGGCAAATATTTTTTCCCATTCTGTGGGTTGTCTCCCTGTTCACTTGATGGTTTCTTTTGCTTTGTAGAAACCATTAGTTTGATGAGGTTCCACTTGTCTTATTTCTTATGGTATGGGCCTTTAGGATTCTGAATAGGAATTGGTTGCCAGTTTCCATAAGGGTGTCTCCTGCATTTTCTAAGATTCCTATAGTTGGAAGTTTTACATTTAGGCCTTTTGTCCATTTAGAGTTAATTTTTGTGTATGGTGATAGGTACAGGTCCTATTTCAATCTTCTGCATGTGGCCAGCCAGTTTTTCCAGCACCATTTACCGAATAGGTTCTCCTTTCCCCAGTGGTTGTTGGTGTAGGCTTTGTCAAAGATGAGTTGGTTGAGAAATTGAGATTTTGCATCCAGAATCTCAGTCCTGTTCTGTTGGTGTATATACCTATTCTTGTACCAATACTAGACTGTTTTGATTATTATAGGCTTATAGTAAAGTTTGAAGTCTGAAAGTGTAATGCCTCCTGCTTTGTTTCTTTTGCTGAGGATTGTTTTGGGTACTTGTTGTCATTTATGTTTCCATATGAATTTCTGTATTGTCATTTCCAGGTCTGAGAAGAATGATGCTGGTAATTTAATGAGTATTGAGTTGAATCTGTAGATTGCCTTTGGTAGGATGGACATCTTAACAATGTTGATTCTTCCTATCCATGAATATGGAATATTTTTCCATATATTTGTGTCTTCTTGTATTTCTTTGAGCAATGTTTTATAGTTTTTATTATAAAGATACTTCACTTCTCTGGTCAGGAAGATGCCATGGTATTTTTTCTTCTTCTTTTTTGTGGCTGTTGTGAATTAGATTGTGCATTTTATTTGATTCTCGGCCTGCTTGTTGTTGGTATATAAGAATGCAAATGTCTTTTGCACATTTATTTTGTACTCCAAGACTTTGCCAAAGTCCTTTATCAGTGAAAGCAGGTTTTTGACAGATTCTCTTGGGTTTTTGCGGTATAGGATCATATCATCAGCTAAGAAGGATAACTTAACTTCCCCTTTTCCTATTTGGATATGCTGATTTCCTTCTCTTGTCTAATTGCTCTAGCTAGGACTTCCAATACAGTATTGGACAAGAAAGGTGAGAGTGGACAGCCTTGTCTTGTTCTGGTTTTCAAGGGAAATATTTCTCGTTTCTGTCTGTTTAGCAATATGCTCGCTGTGGGTTTAGATGGCACTACTGTTGAGAGGTATGTTTCCTCTATGCCTACGTGTTCAAGGGTTTTTAACAAGAAGGGATGTTGGATTTTATTAAAAGCCTTTTCTGCACCTAATGATATAATCACGTGGTTCTTGTTTTTACATCTTTTGATGTGTATTTAATTACATTTATGGTCTTGTGGATGTTGAACCAATCCTGCGTCCTGGGGTTGACACCTAGTTGGTCATGGTGGATGATTTTTGAGATGTGTTATAGGATCCAATTTGCTAGAATCTTGTTGAGAATTTTTGCATCTAAGTTCATTAGGGATATTGGCCTGTAGTTCTCTTCTTTACCTGGTTTTGGTATTAGTGTAATGCTAGTATCATAAAATGATTTGGGGAGAATTCCGTCTTTCTCAATTGCCTGAAATACTTTCACTAGGATTGATACTATCCTATTGTACATTTTGTAGAATTCTGCTGGAAAGTCGTCTGGTCCAGGGATTTTTTTTTTTTTGTAGACAGTTTTCTTAGGATGGAGTCAATTTCCTGGATTGTTATTGGTCTGTTTAGTGCTTCATTTTCTTCTTGTTTCAACCTTGGGAGGTCATATGATGTCAGAAAGTCCTCCATTTCATTTAGGTTATCAAGCTGGTTTCCATACAGGTATGCATAGTAATCTCTGATAATCTTTTGTATTTCTTGAGGTTAGTTGTGATTTGATCTTTTGCATTTCTGATTGTGTTTACTTGGATTTTTTCTCTTTTTCTTGGTCATTCTGGCTACGGGTCCATCAATCTTGTTTAATCTTTCAAAGAACTGGCTTTTTGTTTTCTTGATTTTTTTTCTATGATATTTTTTCTTTTATGTCCCGTATTTGGGTTTTTACTTTGGTGATCTGGATTCATCTGCTAAAGTTAGGGTTTTGGTGGTCTTGTCTTCCTAACTCCCTTAGGTGACTTGTTTGGCTGTTAACTCTTGACCTTTCCATTTTCTTGACTTGCATTCGTAGAGATATAAATTCCCCTCTTGGAACTGTTTTCATGGCATACCAGAGGTTTTGGTAGGATGTTTCTTCATTTTCATTTGTTTCCAGGAGTCTTTTAATTTCTGTTTTGTTTTCTGTGTAGACTCAGTAGTCATTCAGCATCATGCTGTCTAGTGTCCATACCTTCTTGGGTTTGGGGGAAATTTTGTTGGTGTTGATATTTATTTTTATTCCACCGTGGTCTGTGAAGGCTCATGGCAATATTTCGATCTCATGAAATTTATTTTGCTTTATTTATTGTCTAGGATGTCTTTGATCTTGGAGAATATTCCATGTGGTGATGAGTAGAATGTATATTCTGTGGGTGTTGGATGGAGTATTCTGTAGGTATCAAGTCCATTTGGTCAAGCATCAAGTTAAAGTTCTGGATCTCCTTGTTTATTTTTTTGCCTCGATGATCTATCTAGGGTTGTTAGTGGAGTATTTAAGTCCCCAGCTATGATAGTGTTAGAGTCAATAGCTTATTTTGTTTACTTAGCAGTTGCTTTATAAATGCTGGTGCTTCTGTGTTGGTTGCATATATGTTTAGGGTGGCTATTTCTTGTTGATGGATTGAACCTTTTATCATTAGGTAGTGTCCTTTTGTATCTTTTTAAATTTTTGATAGCTTAAAGGTTTTGTCTGATATTAAGATAGCAACTCCTGCCTTCTTTTGCGATTCATTTGTATGGAAACTCATTTTTCTTCCTCTAATTTTGAGTCTGTGTTCGTCCCTTGTGGTGAGATGAGTTTCCTGCATGCAGCAGATTAGTGGGTCATGGTGTTTTATCCAGCTTGCCATTCTGTGTCTTTTCAGTGGTACATTTAGTCCATTTACATTCAGGCTGATTATTGAAATGTGATTGTTTATACCTATCATGAGTTTCTTATAAGGTTTTTTTCTTTGTTGGTTTTCTTTTAGCTTTTGGGTTGATGTATGTATGTGTTTTCAAGTTTGCGGTCATGATGTATTCTCTGTCGATTCTGTGTTCACCTGTTCTCTTGGGAAGTGCATGATCATTCTTTTTTTTTTTCTTTCTTCTGTGCTTAATACCTTTTTAAGTGTCTCCTGTAGAGCTGGTCTGGAAGCTGCATAATCTTTCAGGGATTAGATGTCTAGGAAGGATTTTAATTCTCCATTGCTGCTGAAGCTGAGCTTGGCTGGGTAGGAAATTCCTGGTTGAAATTGTTTATCTTTGAGGACTTTAAAAGTTGGACTCCAGTTTCTTCTAGCTTGTAGTGTTTCTGCCAATAGGTCTGCTGCTGCTCTGATTAGTTTTCTCTGGTAGGTAGCCTGACCTTTCTCTCTTACTGCCTTTAGGATTCTTTTTCTTTTGTGCCTACTTTGTGTAGGCGAATTATTATGTGTCTAGGGGTTGGTCTTCTCATTTGATGTTTTGTGAGGGTTCTCTGTATCTCTTGTGTTTGGCTGGTCACATCTCTGGTGAGATAGAGGAAGTTTTCTTGGATAACCTCCTGGAATACTTGCTCCAAGGTAGTCTCCATTTCCCTTTCTTCTTCTGGGATACTAGTTAGGTGTAGGCTCAGCCTCTTCATATAATTGCATATCTCTTGGAGGCTTTGTTCTTTCTTTCTGAGTTTTCTTTATATGTTTTTTACAGATTGGGTTAATTCCATGTTTTGATCTTCCAAGTTCTGAGAGCCTTTCTTCTTGATTAATTCTGCTTTCCATGCTTGTCATCCTGGACAAAATTTTTTATGGCCAAAATCTCTGTTACAAGTTCTTTCAGTTTTACATCTTGTCACTCTTGAGTATTATTCACGCTTTGCATCCATTTCCTAATCCCTGTTGTATTCTAGGGCCAGTTGCTGATTACTTCCATGGTCTGGCTCTGAGGTCTTATTTTTCGGACTTTTTCTCTTTGTAACACTTGGAATTATCTATGTTCCTCTGTTAATTTTGCCTCATTTGTGACAGATCTCTTTCTTTTCTCTATAGTTCCATTATTCAGTGGCAGTGGGAGAGGCTTTCACTTCTGATGTTTGCTCAGCCCTCTATTCTTCTCCTGTAGTTTGAGAGTCGAATAATGTAGAGCATGGGGAGCTAGGATTCAGAAACTACTTGCAAATCACAATGGTCACTGATTGTGGTATGTGTTCCCTGAGACCCACTTTCCATTATATGACGATGTAACGGATACGTGTGTGTATGCCCTGAGTCCAAGATACAGTAACAGCAATGAGGAGAACAGAGAAAATTAGAATGAAAAGAGATGGACAGAAATTTTAAAAATAAAATAAAACACAGAACAACAAGAGCAGAAGCCAAAGCAAAAAGCAGTTACACACACACACACACACACCCCCCAAAAGAAACTGGAATAACAACAAAGCAAAACAAGACAAAAAGCAACAACCACCACAAAAAACTGGAAAACCAAACACACACACACACACACCCCTAACCCAAAATGAAAGGAGAAGAAAAAGAGAAAAAAAAAAGAAAAGAGAAGAAAAAAAGGAATTCATATTGAACCCTCACACATGCATTTACACACACATTGAACTAAAAAAAGGGAAGAACAAAAAAGCAAAAACAAACCCCAAAAAAGCGAAAGATGATCAATCCTTCGCATACACACATAAACAGAAAACAAAGAATGAAACAAGAAAGAAAGAAGGGAAAAAGGGTGGGGGGATGCAGATTGAACCTCATGGACACGTTCACGCACAAAGGAAAAACATGAAAAAGTTAACAGACACACAAAAAACCTTCCCTCTGTGTCAGATTCTGTAATTGTTCCTCTCAGCTGCCTGTCGGCCGTCGCCTGCAGAGCCTGGGCCTCATGCGCTCCCCCCCAGTGCCGGCCCAGGGGCCCGGAGAGGGCGGTGGGGGCGGGCGGGGCCTCGGTCCTCCCGCCCACTCGAGTGGGTCAAGGGCGGCCCCCCGGGGGAGAAGGTGCGGGCTTGTCTCCTCCCCGGCCCGGCTTGTTGTGGAGCGCATCCCCCGTGGCCGCTGGCTGCCAGGCTCCACCGGGGTTTGGCCCTCTCGGTCACGCCAGGCACGTGGGTCTGACGGTCCGAGCATGGCCGGGAGGAGGAGGTCGGGCCCCCGGACTCCACTGATGTCTCTGATGTCTCTGATGTCTCTGGAGTTTCCGTCGTCCTCTTCTGGCCACACGCTTTGTCGGTGGCTGAATCCGGTTAGGGCGTGGGGCGCCTTTGACTCAGACCGCATCCTGTCCCCCTGGAGTTTGTGCTTCGGCGTCTTCCCCCGGGATCGTGATGGACCCCTGAGCAGGTCCTCCGCGGGTCCCAGAGACGGGTCGGTTCTGCCCCTGTGGGGAGCACGCCAAAGCGCTGTCCTGCCCGCCGCCGCGTCTCCGCCTCTGGGCGCCCAGCTCAGCCCTGAAGCCGGGGTCCCGCAGCTGCTGCAGTGGGGAGGCCGAGCCCCGAGCCGGCAGTCTTTCCAGGCAGCTTCTTCCTGGGAAGGGCTTTCTTGATCTTTTGAAAATGGCATTCGGCCTCCGCGCCCTGGGAGGTACTAGGGGCCAAGCAGAGCAGCTGCAGCACCAGTGTTTTAAGCAAGTTGTTAATAAAACACGAGAGAGGAAAGCAGCGACCACGTCCAGATTAGGGGTTTTACCCCAAGAACACCGATAACAGTTGAGAGAGCAATGGAGGGTGGAAAAATGTTACTGCTCATGCTTTATGGAGCGAGTATCCACTTCACTTGGAATGTCCTGTTTTAAATGCAGGGTTATTCTGTCTTAAATAGAAAAATGCATTTAAAAAAAAAATCTGAATCAGAACATCGTATTCTTTGAAATTTATAAATTCCTTCGTAGCATTTGCTTAATGCCACTCATTTACAGAGTTATGGGTAATTTTAAAATTTCATATCATTTTGAGATATAATTAACTCCCAATTATTCAAAACTTAGCAAATCAAAACACTTATGTAACTGGCCTGTGTTACTTTATTCAGCCTAATGCAGTATATGTTAAGGTTATAATAGATACCTTTTCAAAGTGCAACCTTTATGTATATCTTAGAGGAGCACCATGTTCACCTCAGTTTCATATGCTCCAAACAGCTACACTATTAGATGATAGGTAACAATTGTCTGGAACAGAATTTCTCAAAAGCTAGTCTCTGCACAGTTTGCATTGTTTAAAATGTGGTTTCCTGGAGTCTGTCCATTATATCTATGAGGATAGGGCCTAGGAATCTCCATTTAAAGTATAGACTTTAAGCAACTATTTTGCACATTAAAGTGTGAGGATCATAGATCTGCAGGGAGAAACCAAACCCCAAATGTTTTTTCTCACTTATCAGAGGACAATAATATCATGCTTAGAGACTCTGCTTCCCGAGATTAAAAAAAAAAAAGCCCGAAAGTTAATACAATTGTAATGAAAGCAAAATAACTGTTCTTTTTCATCAATTTAATTATGTAGTTAATAGTTCCTTTACTAAGCATTCCAGTTAATTTCAATTTTCCATAAATAGAAATGTAAGAGACTGAAATTCATGAAAAAATGAATTTGTGAGAAGCAGAAAGGATGTTAGTGAATGTTCTTTGAGTGTACTCAGGACAGCCTTAAAGAGGAGAAGCCTTCTTGGTAACATTTGATGTTCTCTTTTTGAAACCCTGTGAAGGCTCCGGTTGCCAAGGTGGATGGAAATGTCAAAATGCTACAACAGTGTTCTAGTCTTTTGTTAACTTTCTTCATTATCTAAAGTCAATGCTCTTTGCTCCTTCCTTGCGTGGCATTAAGTGCTGTTGGGTATCTAATTTCCTTAAATTTTGACATCTGATGACCCAAGGCACCTTATGGCCTGTGCAGATGAAGAGTGTCCACATAATAATATGCCTCAGAATTCTGCATCTGTTCCCTAAGCATTTGGAACATGACTAATGTTCCCCTTCTCTACAGGGCAGAGATGTAACATTGACATTGATGAGTGTGCCTCCAATCCCTGTCGCAAGGGTGCAACATGTATCAATGATGTGAACGGTTTCCGCTGTATATGCCCTGAGGGGCCCCATCACCCCAGCTGCTACTCGCAGGTCAATGAGTGCCTGAGCAACCCCTGCATCCATGGAAATTGTACCGGAGGCCTCAGTGGGTGAGTAGCTGCCATGTGTTAATAGTTTCATATTTACCTGTGTCGAGCCTGTTGGTGTGTAGTACAGTGGTAGCATGAAGTAGTCTGTTGTGGTCATGAGCTGAACATTTTGGTAATCTGCATCAAAGTCTTCCAAATCACTACTTCATGCATGGAAGCTGGTCCCTCCCTTCTATGACTGAAGACCTAGGTGGAAAATAGGGGGAATGTCTCCCTAAGATAGGTCATCAGCAAGGACCTCAGGAGAGGATCCCAGGCTTATTTTATGAGTCTTTGACAAAAAAAGTACAAAGTTTTTTATTTCTAAGGTATGTTCTAGCTTTTGATTTTCTCCCCATGCTTCAACATAGTGCAGCACAGTTCTCACAGGATCAGTGTGTAGTCTGAAGTAGAACGGCTTCAGCCAACTTCAGACATGACCCCAATAAAGGATTTATAGTTTGCAAGCTCCTCGAAATTGGGTGGTGTGTGAAAATTGATCTAGACAGTTTTCTAGACTCACAGAGTATGATCTTAGGTTTCATGATATGGGCTTATACTTTTTGCTATTCATGCCATGGATGGGGCTTTGAGCATTGCCATTTGCCAAATTTCCAACAAGTGGAAGAATAAAAGTGTGTTTTTAGAGGTACATGGAAAATAAAGTTATTTTAAACACAAATTAACCCAATATTCCTGTTTCATAGTCTGGCAGCCTTCAAAGCATCCCTACCCATCTACCTTTTTCTTAAAGCTCTCTAGATAAGGAGGCTGTCTACTCCTGATATCACATTCCACTCTAAATGCTAATGATGTTCAAATTGGAGATTATTTATATTTCAAATACTTTCATTCGTGTGCCTTTTCCTGCTCAATACCCTAGGTGCTTTCTGAGGCTGGACTTCAGGTCAGAACAGAGCATGACTCCGATATGAAAAGTCCCAGGAGCACTGCAGTGACAGTTTTCCAGTAGAAGTTTTAAAGTCTTATTTCTCTTTAAAGGCTTAGGCTCCCTAGTAGTGCCCTATATCTTAGGTGTCTATTTTGTACCAGAAACAAGTAGGATCCCAAAGTTTGCTTTACTTTAGTTTTATGTATAATAAAATACGTTGCATAGATTTATTCACGTAGCTTCTGGGTGAGCCAGGGAAGCACCAGGGAGCTTTTTTTACTGGATGACCAGATGGGCCCACATGATTTAGCAATATAAGGTGATACAAAGATAGGTCCATAGAAGAGTAAAAATAAGATTCGTATACTGTGAGTTCCTGTATCCCCTCATTCCTTCACCAAGTCCTATATTTCACTCTGTGACTCAATTATACATTTGTGCTTCCCACGGTTTAAAAAAAAATCTATCTTCTTCCAGATATAAGTGCCTCTGTGATGCAGGCTGGGTTGGCATCAACTGTGAAGTGGACAAAAATGAATGTCTTTCTAACCCATGTCAGAATGGAGGCACTTGTGACAATCTGGTGAATGGATACAGATGTACTTGCAAGAAGGGCTTTAAAGGTGAAAACAAAACGACATCTTTTTATGTTCTGTTTGTCTTCTTGTTGGTACATACTGCTTGACTTCT
This sequence comes from Carlito syrichta, assembly GCF_000164805.1. Classification (NCBI taxonomy): domain Eukaryota; kingdom Metazoa; phylum Chordata; class Mammalia; order Primates; family Tarsiidae; genus Carlito; species Carlito syrichta. The sequence continues at coordinate 224,323 of NW_007062050.1, forward strand.
CAGTTTTCTTCTATTTTTTTCTCATTCACTTGTATAGTCAACATATTGAGCAATTAGTATTTATAAGGCACGTGGGCATTATAAACACTAATAGATATAATTTCTACCTTTAGCCTAGCAGAGAGGTGAGCTGTTTTAACAGTGATATCTACGACAAGCAGTAAGACTCCACTTCTACAGCTTTGATCAAGTGTCACATTGTATGCTTCCGGTCCAGGTTTGACTCTATGGTAGCTCAAATAGACACATGGAAGTAGAATAAAAAATATTTTGCTTACTGTAGTTAAGATAACAATAATATCATGGAAGAATCCATTTGTTCAGAACCATCACAAAGAAACTTTTTACCTATTAAGACATTCTTAGATAATAACTCCTTTGTGGTTTTCAGGAAAAATGCATAATCATGGGAATTGTATAAAATCCTTTCTTTTTAGTTGTCACTGTTGTGTTCCTTCCATCAATTTTCTCTTGGACATTCACAAGAGAGACATGTGGGTAAATAATTTACAAGTTTATATTGCACTCATCTGTCATCTATCCAGTTATTCATTGCTTTCCCTGCTCACACACTGGGCCAGGCTCTCGTGATACATCAGTATGTTTAGAGCCGCTATGTTGGATTACTTGAAACTTTTCTAAGACCTTGTTTCAGTCACTCATATTCTAACACATTGTAATTTTTAGAGCACATTTATTTCTTTATCCTGAAACTTGTTTATCAGCGAGCAAAATATAAGACAACAGGTAAAATCCAAAGTCGTGTACCCCATGAGCAGCAGAGCACAAATTGAACTCAGATCCCTGTGCCCCTGGCCCATCGTTTTGTTTTTTACAGTGTCATCGTTTCTCCATTTGAAGGCTCTGTGCCAAGCCCTAATGAAAATGCAAAGGTGCGTGGTATTTGGGCACTGTCCTATTCCCACGACTCCTGCACGCCTTTTCTTCTTCTCTTTGTGAAAGGTTTCATTCCTTGTGGCTTCAGGAAGTCCGTGTCAGTGCCTGTGCCTATGAAAGAGTGGGCCTAAATCAGAGACTTGGATTAATCTATTCAAAAACATCATCCCTTTTCCTGACCAGAAACTTTGTGTCCAAGGGGCTTGTTCAGGTCACGCAGAGGCGTTTCACCCTTAGTGAGCTTCTCAGTTTGTTTTTGAGAAGTTACTTGTATTTGGAGGGGCACTAGGCTTTCAGGCCATTAGGATCGACTGTTCTTCCATTCATCTTTGCAACTAATGACTGCTGTCATTTGTTGACTGACTATGATGTAGCTGAAACGACTGGACAGATAGACGTTCCAGTGTCCTGAAGAAATGAATGCAATTTCTCAGGTGTTTTTACCATCAAGAGAACTGGTTAATAGTGTAGGAGAATTTTTCACTGTTGTGGTTTTTTTTTTTTCCTGTCTACAGGCTATAACTGCCAGGTGAATATTGATGAATGCGCTTCAAATCCATGCCTGAACCAAGGAACCTGCTTTGATGACATAAGTGGCTACACTTGCCACTGTGTGCTGCCATACACAGGTGGGTCCTGTAGGTGCCAGCAGGGACCAGAGAGGATACTTGGCCTTGTTCTGTCAGTGCCTAAGTCTCGCCCCAGTCAGTGGAGCATTGATGCTACTCTGAGGAATCATTCCCTTTTTGTCCTTGTGTGAAGCAGGGGACCATGCTGTTGCTTCTTCCCTGCTCACGCGAAGGTGGATCCATGCAGCTGAGAGACTGGCTAGCTGAACCTTAGCTATGGAGATGTAGGAAGTATCACACAAGACTGATGCAGACGTTCATGTAACCACTCATAGCTGAGTGCTCACTCTGTCCTCCAGACTCTGTGGGAATAAAGACTTTGTGTGCATCTTTTCATTTAACTTACAGTAGCTCTCTGTGAGTTACATACTATTATAATTCCATTTCTATATATGAGGAAGGTTCAGAGAAGATTAACAACTTGCCCAAAGTCACACAGTTAGCAATGTCAGAGTCAAGACTGTAAGGAACATGGGTCTCTCAGTTTCCAAAGTCTCTTAACCACAACCTTTGACTTGAATTCTGAATATTCTTGATATATATACAACTTGGGGAATTTTTCATTTTTTTATCTGGTTTCCTATCCTAAACTCTGTCATTTATGTTCCAGGCAAGAACTGTCAGACTGTATTGGCTCCCTGTTCACCAAACCCTTGTGAGAATGCTGCTGTTTGCAAAGAGGCACCGAATTTTGAGAGTTACACCTGCTTGTGTGCTCCTGGCTGGCAAGGTAACAACACGGGGGTGGAGAAGTCAAGAATGTTCATTCTGAACTTCAAGCAAAGTGGTTAGGTCATCAGATGACATGGAAGGCCCTGGTCTTCTAATGCTTACCCATCTTGTCAAGAGCACAGGCTTTGCCCAGGACCGGCTCACTGGAATGGCTAGGAAAGCCTTTCCCTTGTCCATATCTTTGAGGCCCTCTAGCGGCTGAAAGACACCAACCAGAGAGTCTCAAACCATGATGTTCTCTCTACAGGGAGTTTTAGCACCTTGGCAGCAATTTCTCAGGTCCTTCATGGGACTTGACAAAGCAGGAGACCAACCAGGATGTGCCGGAGTAGTCTCATCCACCCAGCTCAAACCCTGCATAGATTTTTGTGGGAATCGGCTTCCAAAGACTTGGTCATTGATTGCTCCTGTGATTCTAGGTCAGCGGTGTACAGTTGACATTGATGAGTGTGTCTCCAAGCCCTGCATGAACCACGGTCTCTGCCATAACACCCAGGGCAGCTACATGTGTGAATGTCCTCCAGGCTTCAGCGGCATGGACTGTGAAGAGGACATTGATGACTGCCTTGCCAGTGAGTATGCCAGCCTGCTCCTAAGCCCCCTCAAGGAGAGGAACACATGCAGGGAGCAGAGGAGAGCTGCGTGGAGGCTGCTTCCTCTCACACTGACACTGACCATAGCCGTCATTTATCAAGCATATTTTGCAGTAGTGTTTATAACAGCAATAGAGCAGGTGCCAGGAGGAATGTAACTGTTAAGTGTGTTCTTCCCTTTAAAGCTAGTGTATTTAGGAATTGATGCAACAGAATCTCTTTTAAGCATTCCCCTTGATTTTTAATTTTTGAACATTGAAAAAGTATGGAAAATGCTATGATAGCCATTTTTTAAAAAGACTCTTTGAGGCATAATTAACTGTGAAATATTGTGTGTGTGTGTGTGTGTGTGTGTGTGTGTGTGTGTAGTATTTTTTTGAGTCCGTGTCTCACTCTGTCACCCAAGCTGGAGTGCAGTGGCATCATCCCAGCTTGCCACAACCTTGACCTCCTAGCTCAGACAATCTTTCTGCCTCAGCCTCCCGAGTAGCTAGGGCTACAGGTGTGTACCACTATACTTTGCTAACTTTTAAATTTTTTTGTAAAGATGAGGTCTTGCTAGGTTGCCTAGGCTGGCCTTGAATTCCTGGGCTCAAGCAATCCTGCCACCTCAGCCTCCCAAAGTGCTGGGATTACCACGGGCATGAGCCACTGCACCCAGCCGACCTGCAGATATTTTGATTTTTCTGACAATATTTGACACATGACACCTGAAACTGTCACCCGAGATAGTGAACATATTTATGTCTCTGAAGGTGTCCTCACCCCTTTGTAATTAATCTTCTCTCCCTCTTTCTTACCTCATACAACCACAGATCTACCTTCTGTCATATAAATCAGTTGGCATTTTTACTATTTCATATAAATGCAATCACATAAGCATACTCTTTTTTAGGCAGGGGAAATGTTCTGACTTGTTTCACCCAACCTAACATTTGAGACTTTTCCATGTGGTTGCTTATATCAGTAGCTCGTTTTTTATTATCGTGTATTCTTCATCTTATGGATATTACTCTAGTTCATTAGTTAATGGCCATTTGAATTTTTTCCAGTTTTGGAATATTACATAAAAGCTGATGTGGATAAGTCTTTGTGTGGTTGTAGGATTTTATTTCTCTTGAGCAGATAGCTACGAGTGGAGTGGGTTGGTCATGTGGTAAGTGTTATGTTTAGCTTTTTAAGAAATTAACAAAATGTTTGCCAAGGTTGTACAATTTTCTTTTCTTTTTTTAAGAAAGAAAAGTTTATTTAGAAGTAAATTAGAGAGAGAAAGAGAAAAAAAAGAGAAGATTCACCTCCTCAAGGTGGGGGAGGGGGCCAAAGTCAGGAAGCATGGCGATAGCCATGGCTCAAAGAGCACGTGGCCACGCCAGACTCTCGCAAGGCAACGGCCGCCGGTTGCTTGTGGTTGAGTCCTTTTGACCATTTCCCTTGATGGGGGAAGATCATCAGGGTGATCGGGTGGTGGTCTGCCTCCACGTCATCACAGAGGGGCAGGCAAGCGCAGGCACTGATGATGTCAGATGATGGACAGCAGGCAGATGGGTGGGTTAGTCACATGATTGCTGCCATGTTGTTACCAGAATTGTACTAAGGTTCTGTGTGAACCACACGCTCTGGCACACCTGATGATATTTAAAATTTAGCTCTTCTAATGGGTGTGTGGTAGTATTTCATTGTGACTTTAATTTGTATAATCTTCTTTACTAATGATGTTAAACATCTTTTCTTAGGTTCTTTGCTCATCTGCATATCTTCTTTGGTGAAAGTCTACTCAAATCATTTGCCCATCTGGAAAAAGCTATGTTGTAGCAGGGAAACTGCGGGGGGTGGGGATGGAGGTGGGCAGTTGGGATTGACGGTAGTTGGCATCTGTCTGGGGAGGAGTGGCCCGCCTCAGGGGACCTCAGTGGCTGTTGTAGGCTTTATAGCATGAATATTTGTATACCTAGCCCTGAATTGTACCCCACAATTTTAAAATAAAAGTCAAAAGAGGAAAAGAAAAGAAAAGAAAAAACTGTGTTGTTTCTTTTCTTGAGTTGAAAGAGCTCTTTATATTGTAGATGTAAGTTATTTGCCAGGTATATCTGGTTTACAACTGTTTCCTTCCACTTTATAGCTTCTCTTTTGTTTTTCTTTTGAAGAGGAAGATCGGAATATTGGTGAAACCTTGTGTGCTAATGTTTTCTATTATAGTCCATGCTTCATGTATCTGTTTAACAGATCTTTACCTAATCCTAACCCTCCATCAAAGTTTGTCTCCTATGATTTCTTCTAAAAGTTTTATACTTTTACCTTTTATTTTTAGGTCTATGATCTATTTTGAATTAATTTTTACATATAGTATGAGTTAAAAGACAATGTAATTTTTTTACATTGTAATGTAATTAATTTTTACATATAGTGTGAGTAAAACGACAGTGTAATTTTTTTGTAACTGTAATAAACTATAGTTCTAGGTTCCTAGGTTAACTTATAGGTTAGTTTAGAGTCTTAGGATTTTCCACAGAGACAATTATGTTATCTATAAATAAAGACAATCTTCATGCCTTTTATTTTTTTTCCACCCTGCATGGGACTGTTTTGTCTTCTTGAAGAATTGAACCTTTTATCATTACAAAATGGCCTTTTTATGAACCCTTGTCATATTCCTTTGTCTGAAGTTTACTTTGCCTGATAGTGATATAGCTACTCTAGCTTTATTTTGATTATCATTAGGGTGTGTTTTTTTTTCCCTCTTTTTATTTTTATCCTTAGTCTCTCATACTGGTTTCTTGTAGAGAGCATGCATTGGATCTTACCTTTTTTCTCCAATGTGGCAATATCTGTCTTTTAATTAAGGTGTTTAGACTATTTAAATTTAATGTGGTTTTTGATATGAAATTTTGGGTTCAAAAATTGCCATCTTGCTATTTGCTTGAGCTTTGTTCTTTCTATTTTTGTTTCTGTTTTCCTCTTCTGCCATCTTTTGGGACAATTGAGGATTATTTATTATTACATTTTATTTCTTCACTGGTATATTGCTTTTATTTTTTTTTAGTGGTTATTGTAGGCTTTACAGTATGCAACTTCAACTTACTATACTCTACCTTCAGTTATACCACTTCATATGGAGTATAAGAGGCTTATAACAACACACTTATCAGTTACATTCCTCCTGGCATCTGTTCTATTGTTGTTATAAAATTTATTTATCATTAAACCTCTTAAATATATTATTTTTGCTTTAAATGGTCAATTACTTTTTCAAGAAATTTGGAAAATAATTTAAGTCTTCATAGTTACCCATATCTTTACAATTCCTGATTGTTTTTCTTTTGTATAGCTTTGCATTGCGGTGAGGTATCATTTTCCCTCTGAAGAAATTCCTTTACTATTTTGTGTAGATCTTGTTTTCTTGTGATGAATTCTTTCTGTTTTTGTGTGTCTGAAGGGTTTTTATTTTGATTTAGTTTCAAAGATGTTTTTGCAGGGAATGGAGTTCTACATTGACTTTCCCCTTCTGCACTTTAAAGCTATCCTGTTGTCTTCTAGCTTGCATTATTTGTGAGGAGAAATCTGCTGCAATTCTTTTTTTTTATGTATAATTTTCTTTCCTGTGGCTGCTTTTAAGATACTGTCTGCTGATTTTTAGCAGCTTGATTACGATATCTGTTGGTGTAATGTTCTTTATGTTTCTTCTGTTTAGGGTTCACTGATTTTTGGGGGGTGTGTGCATCCATTTGGAAAATATTCAACCATTATTTGGAAAATATTTAACGATTTTAAAAAAAATTTATCTCCTCCATTTAATGCTTTCACTGTACAAGGCTCCTTGCAGTTGTCTGTTTACCAGGTTTTTTATTTTATTTTTTAGATTTTGGGGCTTTTTTTTTTCCTTCTTGCCATTTTAGATTATTTTGTTAGTTGAAGATATCTTGTTATATTTTCAAATTCACTAATAGTTTTCCTATAATGTCCTCTTTATTGTTAATCCTATATAGTTTATTTTTTCCTCAGATATTATATTTTTATATCTAGAAGTTTGGTTTGAGTCTTTCTTATAACTTTATCTCTCTCTTTTCATGTTCGTGCTTTTATTTCATTCTTGAACATGCGTAGTTGTTTTATAGTTGACAGTAGTTATTTTATTGTCCTTATCTACTATTCTACCATATCGGAAATTCCTAGGTGTGTTCTTACTCATAATTTTTCTACTTATTATGTGTTGTGTTTCCTGCTTCTTTGACTGCCTGGTAATTTTTGATTGGATGCTAGACATTGTCAGTTTTGTATTCTTCCATGCTGAATTTTAAAAAATTTAAAATACTTTTTAAACTTTGTCCAGGGATTCAGTTATTTGGAAATAGTTTAATCCTTTGGAATCTTTACTTCAAGATTTGTTAAATGGATTCAGAACAGTCTTTAGTCTAGGACTTAATATGACTCACTACTAAGCCCGTACGTAGTCTCTTAGGACTCCACTCAATGCCACATGTAGTTTTTTTATTCTGGTTGAATGAACATGAGCTAGCCCAGTAAAAACCCTAAGGATTATTCTACCGACTTTTTCTGGTAGTTCTTCCCACAACCTTAATAGTTGCATCATATGTATATACTGATCAGTCCTTGGTTACTTATATAGTGATTAAGTACTCCAAATGATGTCATCACAATGCATTAAGAATAATGGCACCAGCCAGGCTCGGTGGCTCAGCCTGTAATCCTGTGCTCTGGGAGGCTGAGGTGAGTGGATGGCCTGAGCCCGCGGGTTCGAGACCCGCCTGGGCAACTTGGCGAGACCTCATCTCTACAATAATTCAAAAAATCAGCCAGGCGTGGTAGCGCGCGCCTGTATTTCCAGTTATTGGGAGGTGAGGCGGAAGGATCGCCAGAGCCCAGCAGGTCTAGGCTGCAGTGGCTGGGAGCGGCCACTGCACTCCAATCTGGGTGACAGAGTGAGACTCCAACTCAAAAAAGAAAAAAGAATAATGGCACCTTAATTCACAGCATACGTAATTTCAGGCAATCATACAGAGGCCTCCATCTAGGTGCGGGCAGCGATGAGATAAATAAGGCCTAGTCCTTACATTCATGGAGTTCATGGTCTGTTAGGGAGGAAAAACAAGTGGGCAGATAACTTTAACACTGTGATAAACAGTGGAAAGCATATGTCTGTCGTAAAGTTGATGGAGAACATTTGGGTGTGAAATCAAGCTCTCTGGATTCCTTTCTCACAGTGATTAATATGCCCGTCAAAATATTTAGTGTTTCAAATTTTTTTCTGTATGAAGTAGGGCCAGCAATATTTACAATGAGTTTAAAACAATTTGATAAACTATGGATGATGAGTTACCTGAAAGAGACTGTAGAAATTATAGTAGCTGGTTGAGAAGGAATAAAATAATTTTACAGTTGCTGTAATAGAGACTATAGATGAACCTTAGAAAGGAATTGGAGGGATATTAAATATCCCTGTAATAAAATAGGGGTTGCATTGCTCTTTAATTTAATGTTTAGTTTTCTTTTTGTGTATGACCTATCTTTGCAATTACATTTTAAAGTCCTTAAGAGCAGTAGCTGGCCCAGCACAGTGGCTCAAGCCTGTAATCCCAGCACTTTGGGAGGCCAAGGTGAGAGGACTGCCTGAGCCCACAGGTTCGAGACCAGCCTGGGCAACTTGGCAAGACCTCATCTCTACAAAAATCAAAATTTAGCCGGGTGTATTTCTGGCTACTTGGAAGGCTGAGGTGGAGGGATAGCCTGAGTCCAGCAGGTTGACGCTGGGGAGGCTGTGAGTGTGCCACTGCACTCCAGCCTGGGTGATGGGTAAGATTCCAACAGAAAAAAAAAAAAAAAAGCAGTAGCTGCATCTTGTTTTTTGTTTTTGTGTGTGTTTTGTTGTTGTTGTTCTGATTTGTCTACTGTCCGTGTTGTGGAGAACCATGTCATTTTTGTAGCTCAGAATTTGTTGGTTAGTTACTATGAGTACATAGTTTTCTAATATCAAGCCATGTGATACTTAAAATTTAAAAAAAACTTTCCTTCCTATAGCTACCTAAATGTAAAACAGAGAGGATTAATTTATATAATGAGCCTGGAATGAAATGAATATATGTATTCATTTATATATATGTTATATAAATATATGTATATATATCTTTCTCCCCCAGACATGCCACCATCACATATACCTGCTGAAAATATTAATTGATATGCCTGACATCCTATGTTTTGGTACACTATTTGATTTGCTAATGTGTGGGGAAACCATGCAAGTTTTATGACTATTATTTTTGCAAAACTGTTAGTGGTGATATAAATAAGGTTTATTCTAGTTATCAAATGGGTTTAAATTCTCAAGCAAATGTTATTGAATTCATATTTATGAATGGAGGAGTCAGGACAAATCGACATAAAGAGGTCAAGTACAAAAAATAATTGTGCTGCTCCTAGTGTGACTTAGTTCAGGTCATTCACCGGTATGAGTCTAAGATTAAATTCATGCTGCTGTTCCTAGCTCTAATTCTTGTGTAATGGCTTAGATCCTTGCCAGAATGGAGGTACCTGTGTGGATGGAGTGAATACTTTCTCCTGCCTCTGCCTTCCGGGATTCACTGGGGATAAGTGCCAGACAGATATGAACGAGTGTCTGAGTGAACCCTGTAAGAATGGAGGGACCTGTTCCGACTATGTCAACAGCTACACTTGCAAGTGTCAGGCAGGATTTGACGGAGTCCACTGTGAGAACAACATTGATGAGTGCACTGAGAGGTGAGCAGCCAATCACTCGGGCACCAATGTCTTAGGAGAAAAAGGGGGAAAGGGGAGGAAACTTCAGAGCACAATGCTAGGATTGTGGAGCGGGAATGAGACACCCACTTGGGTCCCTCTCCACAATCATCTCCTGTTGCCCAGCTTCTGATTTCTGATAGACATATAGTTAGAAGGTCAAAGTCAAAGTTTGGAAAGCTTAGTGGATGAATCATCATTTATCTCTTACCTAGGTAGCAGAAAGAGCTGCAATTCTGCTCTGTTCTACTTTTGATCTCTTGTTCATTTCAACTGACAATTGATCTAAAAATATTTCTCTGCAGATTTGTTACTACTCTTTAAGTAATTTCTTTTTATTATATTATGAATGTGTTTGCTCTATTTCTCTTTCGTAAAGAAATATAGTCTGAAGAGCTATTTATTTACCATTTTTATATCAATTAAATTGACTTAGGGATAAAATGAAATATGGTACATAGAAAACCACAGAAAGATGAGGTAAAACTTGGAAAAGTTTACAATCTCTAGGAATCTATAGTAAGTCTTTAAATACGTCTAAGCCTTTTGGTTGTAGAAGGGAGTTGGCACCTCAAGGCTTCTGGCATTCAGTCTAGCTTGGAAGAAAGGTTACTGGATGTAGGAGTTTGGTGTGCTCAGGGATATTGGCCTCTGTAGCATTTTTTATTCTGGAAACCTTACTTTCCAAATAACGGGTCAAAGGAATCAAATATGTAGTTGATGTTGCTCACTCTGTTTGCTCCTTAGCTCCTGTTTCAATGGTGGCACCTGTGTTGACGGGATTAATGCCTTCTCTTGCTTGTGCCCTGTGGGATTCACTGGTCCTTTCTGCCTTCATGAGATCAATGAATGCAACTCTCATCCATGCCTGAATGAGGGAACATGTGTTGATGGCCTGGGTACCTACCACTGCACCTGCCCCGTGGGCTACACAGGAAAGAACTGTCAGGTAAGTGACTTCCTGCCCCTTCATCCACTCCCCCAGAGCAGCTGAGTATTACACCTGTTCACTTGCTAGGCCGAATGAGCTCTTTCTAAAAGAGAAAATTGTGGGCCTTAGGGGTGTCCCTAAAATGAATCTGAGTAACTTCTTAATAGCTGTTAGATTCCAAAATGGTGATACTGGCAATGTGATATGGATTAACAAATACAAGATTGTTATAAGAGACTAACCAAGAACTGCAGAAAAATAGGTATGGGAAATAAGCACATAGATATCTCTGACATTGGAAATACACAAAGGGAGAAAATGATCAAAATTAAAATCTTGAAAATCAGATGCAGCATCTAAGGGGATAATAATGATGATTATCATCCCTTGCAGTGCTGTAACATTCTCAAAGTATTTACATGTCTTTTAAATTCAAATATATAAATGTACATTTTCATAGGATCTTAGGATGGAAGGAGACCTCACAGGCAACCAGTCTAATCTTTCATTTCATGGAAGAAGCAGCAGCCCCAGAAAGGCAAAGTAACTTTTTTCCAGGGTTGCATACCAAACTGTGTCGTGTTTAATTTTATGCTATTTCACCAAAGAATGTTCAAATAAATGACAAAATTTCCTTTGGCTTATAGGGCAAGCTTCAGTAAACCTTTGGCTATATTGGACATGTATATACCTACCTCCACATGCTAAGCAGCTTGTTGCTGATTCTGTGGATCAGGAGAGCATTCTTTGTTAGCTTCCTACTAATTCTCACAGTGCGGACTGGAAGTGCTTGTAAGGCACTCCCCACTTCCGCCCACAAACAGTCTCTACTGTGCATGTGGCCTTCCTCTCCTCTGGGGGCCAAATCACTTCATGCGAATTAAAAAGATGAAAAGTGCAATTTTCTTACATTCTTTGCCTCAATTTTCATAAGCATGACTGTCTCTTCTTTGAAATCAGCTCTGTAACAGTTTTAGATATATTAACAGGCTTTAAGTCCTTTTACCCAAGTTTACACAGTTATATTTGGTCAAGACCTTTTAGCAAAGGGTGTACAAACCTATCTAACAGCTTTAGCTCGTTCTTCCTAGCCCTACATGGTGGCCATCTATGTAGACATGATCATGTCTAGAGCATTGGGAATAACAACCTATTGGGCTTCCTCTAATTCTTAAACATCTGTGGTAAGAACTTGCAAATAGCAAATAGCAGAGCAGAGCTAACAGGAATTAGACTACAGCAAGTAGTCTAATTTTAAATAACAATCAGTGGCATTTTGTTCAGTTTCATTTTTTTATGATGATGAGGAAAAAAATTGATTCCCAGCCAGGACCACAGTCTGGGTAGAGTTTGCACCATTCTCCCCATGTCTGTTTGAATTTTCTCCCAGCACTCCGGTTTCCTCCTGCATCCCAAACAGCAAAACATCCCAAACATGCACATTAGGTGGACTGGTATGTCTAAATTGTCCCAGTCTGAGTGAGTGTGTCTGACCCTGACCTGGAATAAGAAGGTTAGAAAATGAATGAATACATAAATTACTGTAAAATAAAAATGTGTAAATTCTGTGATCATCATACATATACACAACAATAAGCAATACAGTACAAAAGAGCTCAGCAAACTTACCAAATCGGTTATTTTTTTTTGAACTGTGTGATGGTGCTTTTGTAGGGTGGTGCTCCTTAAAAGTTTTGCTTTGCAAACATTCCTTAACTCAGCTCACTACCACTATAACCACCGTCACTCACTGATTCACCAAAAATTTGGTAAATAATTATCTTACTTATTTTAATTAATCTTTCTTAAATATATGCATAGCTCATGTTTATTTCAGTGTTTAATTGAAATGTTTACTATTATGACCTTATAATATTTAATGTTGAATAACTTAATATAAATGTTTAATATTAAACTTTACTTAGAAGTTTCATGATGTTTTTGTGACCAGAAATACGTGAGGAAACTTAACTCTTGTTTATATCAATTAGTCTGTGGTAAAACTGGTTTTGTTATATGTGGTTTCGCTTAAAGGCACAGTTTTCAAGAACCTATTGATGACATTAGGTGAGGACTTATTATATATAAAACTTACTAGATGTACTCAGTCCACTGGGTCTAGTTTAAGTCTTGGGTAAGGGCTCTTTTTTAAACAAAACTACTTACTGTGTTTTCCTTTGATCTTTTCTAACAGAGTGTAACTATTTTCTTCCTTTCTAGTATTTGTGTATTGATGTGTTTGCATGGCTGCCTCTGTTTCAGACCCTGGTGAACCTCTGCAGCCTGTCTCCATGTAAAAACAAAGGCACTTGCGTTCAGGAAAAAGCCGAGTCCCGGTGTGTGTGTCCGTCGGGATGGGCTGGTGCTTACTGCGATGTGCCCAGTGTCTCCTGTGATGTGGCAGCCGCCCTCAGAGGTGAGCTTGGCCCCCTTGGGCTCAGGTGTCCTTGGCTGAAGTGCTGACTAACCAGTGGCATTTCAGGCAGCTGTCCTTAACTGTGGTGTAAAAGGGAGGGGCAGACAGTAGGGAGTGAACGAGGCTCTGGAGAAATGGCCAAGACAGAAGGTAAAATGGTAGAGGAACAGGTTCGGAGGTTCCACAAAAGAAATACATTTGAGATGAAACCAAGTCATACGCAGTTTTCAGGCTTTGTTTCTAATATAAATCTGGTGCTGAGGATCGTGAAGAGCCAAACAAGAATAAAATTTGACTTGTGGGCTAGGTTAGATTCATTTGCTCATTAGTTGGTCTGAACCCCACGTGTGTCATGTGCTTTTGTGTGACATTTCTTCCTCACTGGGCTTCCCAGGTGTGCCCGTTGACCACTTGTGCCAGCACTCTGGCCTCTGCATCAGTGCTGGCAACACGCATCACTGCCAGTGTCCTTTGGGCTATACCGGGAGCTACTGTGAGGAGCAGCTCGATGAGTGTGCGTCCAACCCCTGCCAGCATGGGGCCACCTGCAGTGACTTCATTGGTGGATACAGATGTGAGGTGAGGATGTCGAGCGAACAGGGATCGGAGACCTCCCAGGAGATTGTGCAACTGTTGTGAGCACTGGTCTATCGAATGTGGCTGCTGGTGTCTTACGTTTACAGTTTATAGATTTTTTTCAGTCACCATCATAGTTTTTACCGATCACTGTTTCTTTTAGCCTCCCTATGCAATAAGTTGGCATGACCCTAGTAAGATATTTTATGCAGATCTGGAACCACCCCACCTCCTCAGGACTGCTTCTAGGATTTGGAGCCAACAGTCACTACCAGAGTACATTTTACAGGCTCATCCAGCACTGTGGTCCCTGGCACTTCCCTAAATAGCAGCTGAGATGGGAGAAGCCACTTTGACAGGTGTCCCTTTGGCCCACGTCACCTTTGTCTATAGTCATTGATCCATCAACTAATAATTCTCTCAAAAAAAAAATGTTGCACACTCTGTTTCCCTTAGCACCATGCTAAGCGCTACATGTATATGTTTGAGGAGGTATGTGTCTTTACAGGACATGTCACATCTTCTTAGTGTTTGGCTGATGATAATTAGAGCAAGATATTGAAAAAAACACCACAAGCATGAATTTGATGCCAATTCAGACCATTAAGCAGCACTGAGAAAAGCTTTGCTTCACTACTGTTAGACAAATGAGCCAAAGCCAGCCTTTGCATTTTTAACCCTCGGTTGCATATTTCTTCAAGGCGAGCAAGAGCCCTTAGCCCCCAGACATGTCAGTGCCAAATCCAGATTTTTAGACATTCGGCTGTCTTCACCGTAGCCCCCAAATAAGCAGATGTTCAGCCATTTGGAGCTCGCCTGCCATGCGTGTCCTACAAAACTGCAGCCAACATCAGCTAGCCGTAGGCTGTTGGATAAGATAACTCCGGGACTGATGCTGCCTTTTGGAGCTCTCCGACTCAGTGACCCCTGCCCCGGGCTGCGGAGTGACATCACCTAGACTTCTAAGTTCTGTCTCTGAGTCCTCCTCTCTCTGAGAGTTGACTTGCTATTTTCTTATGCTCCATCCCTCTAGAAGATCGTGTGCTATGAGAAACTTCCCCCATGTGCAAACCTGACAACATGTCGCCCAAATGAAGTCGCCTCATAGTAGTGTCTTTTGTCTTGATCAGCCCTGAGATCCTTCCAAACCCTATATCAACCACAACCAGCCAGTCCTATCTCCCTCTGTCCTCACCCTAGCTCAGCCAGTTTCTTATACATCTATGCAGCTTTCTGAACCTGGAGATCACCACCATCCACACATACCTTTTGACTGGCTGAGTTATAGGGTTAGTGACAGGGTCACATATAAAGGAATGCATATTTTAAAGATAGGAAAACTTAGCTGGGTGCAGCAGCTCACACCTGTAATCCAGCACTTTGGGAGGCCAAGGCAAGAGGATCCTATGGCCCAGGAGTTCACTAGGCAACATAGTGAGACCTCATGTCTACAAAAAAATTGAAGAATTAGCCAGGCATGGTGGCATGTGCCTGTAGTCCCAACTACTTGGGAGGCTGAGACAGGAAGATCCCTTGAGTCCAGAAGGATGAAGCTGAGCCAGGATCATGTCACTGCACTCCAGTCTGCATGAAAGAGAGACCCTGTCTCAAAAAAAAAAATAAATAAATAAATAGAAGGCGAGAGAAGGGAGCCTGTACACAGGAGGGATGAAAGTTTTGGGCAGGAGTCATCTCTAAAATGCTCCTCAGAACATTCAGCCCTTGCCTTCCTTTTCAAGTGACTTTTTTCTACTGAAAGAGGAATAGGTAAGTTCCTTTAAGCTGCAAGCTGTCCCTACACAGGATGATTGGCAAAGTATGGTGATTCCAGAGAACCATACGAAAGCTAAGAGGGGAGGTGGGAGAGGGTCACAGCAATGTTCTGGGTCTCACTTGCTCTCCTGGTCTGTTTCCAATGACGGTCTAATATTTCTCATCTTTTTTGCTTTTCCTGGCAGTGTGTTCCAGGCTATCAGGGTGTTAACTGCGAGTACGAAGTAGATGAGTGCCAGAACCAGCCCTGTCAGAATGGAGGCACTTGTATCGACCTGGTGAACCATTTCAAGTGCTCTTGTCCGCCAGGCACTCGGGGTATGAAACCATCTTTATTCATTCTCCAGCCAGGGCATTTTCTAAGTTATAAACCCCATGCTTAGTGTTGAGAAGATTTTTAAAAGTTAAAGATAGTAAGACTAGCTTTAGTCCAAGCATTTAGTTTGGCTTCTTGGTAATTCAAGATACTTTATTTTCTCGTCTTTTTCTAGCTTTGATGTTCTGATCTGTGTTCTTGATTCTGTCTGTTTGTTTGACATTTTCTGTTCCATGAAACACAGAATGTGGAATCGATAAAAGTGTTATAACGGAATTAGCCTGGTCAGCAATGTTTCTTGGTGTTTCAAGGGAAGGCAACTGGTGGCCTCTTGAATAAATAACTTGCATTTGCCTGCTTTTGTGTTTTGTAAACTAGACAAGTCTTGCTTCTGTAATGTGGGAGAATTAATGAAATAAAAATATGTGCCTACTTTCATAAGCCCATGGGAAGCGACTGATGTCCTAAGGCTCTATTTTGAGAATTGCAGTAAGGGCTGATGAGATGCAACCCTAGACTGTGTGAATGGTAAGGCCATAGTTCTGCTATGGGCATTGCCACTGCCTCCAAGCCATCCTCTGGAAAGAGCTTTGAATATTGTTTGTTGGAAGAGATCTAGTTCTGAGCAACCTGTGGGAAAAAATGTTAAAGGCCATCCACAGTAGTGATAAATTCATTCTTCTCGGGGTGAAAGACAATAGAATGTCAGAGAAGTGTTTGTATTGTTGTAAATCTTTCTGTCAGTGACTTTTGATAATTTACCTTCCTAGAGATAAGAGTTTGGCTATATTAAAATAGAAGAGTATTCTAGCAGCATGCAAGTTATTGAGGAATGGGGTTAAAAGGGAAGATAAAACTAAGGAGAAAGAGCCTTTAAATATTTGAAGATTTTTTTCATATACAGGAGAATTGTTCTCTATTCTAGAAATCAGTGATTGAACGAGAAGTAGAAACTAATTCCAATTCATTATTAGTTCCTTTGATTAATTCTACTGGTTAGGACAAGGTACAATTCTGCCGGTAGCTAATGTCCTAGTTTGTTTTGTTGCTATAAAGGAATATCTGAGACTGGGTAATTTATTAAAAACATTAGATTGAGTCATCTTTCTGTGGGCTGTACAAGAAGCTTGACCCCAGCACCTGCTTGGGTGAGGGCTTCAGGCCACTTCCACTCATGGTCAGAGACAAAGAGGAGCCAGTGTGTGCAAAGATCACATGGCGAGGGAGGAAGCAAGAGAGAGAGAGAGAGAGAGAGGAAATACCAGACTCTTTTGAGCAGGCAGCTCTCAAGAGAATTATCAGAGCAAGAGCTCATTCCTTTGAGGGTGGCAACAAGCCATTCAACCATCCAAACTAGAGCAGTGGATTAAACCTCAAATCTTAGAGCTTAACACAACTGTGATTTTTGTCACTCAAATAGAGTCGGACATTTGTGTCTGACTACCTTGTTCTGTGTTTTAGATGTGTCCTTTGAAATACTTGATCTCTAAGGCCTCCACAGCAGGAGAAGAGAGACAGACTTGCAGGGTCATGCCACAACTTTCACCAGCTCAATCTAGAAGCGACATGCATCACTATCACTCCAGTATATTGGACAGAATTATTAAATGGTCTCCAACAGACTTTACAAAAGGCTGAGAAATGTGGGGAGAGTACATAGATATTCATCAAACTTTAACTTGTCTGCTGTATCATAAACTTTTTATTAATTAGATATGTCCAGTCTTAGAATAGGTCATTTCACAAGGCAACAAAGTTTCTGTCTCTTCTAACCATTTGTGGCTTAGAATAGTAGTTTGGCTATTATCCTTGACAGTCTATTATTTATTTATTTATTTATTTATTTTAGCGTTATGGGGCTACAAGTGAGGATCCACTACATAAATAGGCTGTATGCCGGTGATTTGGGGCTTCTAGGTGGCCCTCACTCCCGATAGTGGACCAGTTACCCTTCTGTGTTTTTGCGTGTCCCCACCCTGCAGTGCCCAGCAACTGCCGACCCCACCCTTGTGCTAATGTGACTAGTGATCAGGGCCCACTTAGGAGTAAGAACTTGCAATATTCAGTTCTTTGTTTCTGTGATGGTTCACTTAGTATTTTGGTCTCCATCTGAATCCAAGTTGCTGCAAGGCCATGCTTTTGTTCTTTATGGCTCTGTAACACTCCATCGTGTATATGTATCACATTTTCCTTATCCTGTTCACTTTCAGTGGGCAACCGGATTGGTTCCATGTTTTTGCCATTGTGAATGATGCAGCAATAAACATGCACATGCAGATGTCTATTTGGTAGAACGATTTATGTTCCTCCAAGTATATCCCCAGGAGAGGGATTGCTAGATCACGTGGCAGATCAATCTTTAGTTCTTTTAGGAATCACCCCACCGCTTTCATAGAGGCTGAACTAGCTTCCATTCCCACCAACAGTGTGGAAGCATTCCCTTCTCTCCGCAGTCACACCAGCACCTATTGTTTTTTGACTTGTTAATGATAGCCATCCTTACCAGAGTTAGGTGTTAACTCACTGTGGTTTTGATTTGCATTTCTCTGATGATTAGTGAGGCTGAGCGTTTTTTCTTGTGCCTGTTGGCTACTTTTATATCATCTTTTGAGAAGTATCTGTTCATGTCCTTTGCACCCACTTTTATTTTTATTTATTTTTATTTTTTGTTTTAACTTAATTTTATTATAGATATGTGGGGTACAAATGAGGATTAACTTCATAAATAGGCTGCGTGCAGGTGAAGCTTGGTCTTCCAGGTGGCCCTCACTTCTGCGCCCACTTTTTAATGGGGTTGTTTGTTTGTTTGTTTTTCTTTCTTTCACTTCATTTGAGTTCTTTGTAGATTCTGGATGTTAGGGCTTTGTCAGATGCATAATTTGCAGAATTTTTTTTCCAATTCTGTGAGTTGCCTCTTTACTCCTTTGGTTTATTTTGCCATGTGTGCTTGTTTAGGTATGTGGAACTGTATTTATCCTGGCTTAAGTTCTCTGGCTATTGGTGAATATTCCAGAAAGCTCTGAATTTCCATAACTTCACTGTGAGAGTCAACACAATGCTTTTGTCATTATACAGCTGAGCTTTAGATCTTGACCTGGGTATCCCTGCAATTCTCCAGGTCAAGGGCTAATTGTAACAGTTCTGGTCATCCCTACTACTTTCCTTCAGACTGAAATTGAGTTATTTCCCACTGATAGGTCTGTTTATTACTGATGGTTCCATTCTAATGGGAAGATAGACATTTATTCTAATTTTACTAGCAGTCCCTAAATATCGAATATTCTTTGAGAGTGGGAGCTTGTACTGGTTTTGTTTTTACTATCTTATTTTTTATTTCACCTGTACATAGTTAAAAGGTAATGTATGCATATATGCACATAGACCAAAAATTTATTCACGCACACATAGAAAAGCATACAGTGAAAAGACTCCTTCCCATTCCCATTTCACTTCCCTAGCAACAAATCCTACCTCTTGGTTACAAACAGGTAACTTCCACTTTTAGTGTCCTGTGTATCGTTCTACAGTTTTTTTTTTTAATGTAGCATTCAAAATTTCTTTATGCATATAGAGGCCAAAGACAAAGATTTTTATTTCCCCTACTTTTCATTCGGCAGATAATTGGACATATTCTTTGCACTTTTAAATTTTTATTTAATTGGAGATATTTCCAATCAAAATTCAGTATAGAACTTCCTGAATCTTTTTTTAACAGCTGCAGAATTCCCTTTTACAGGCAGGTCATATTTTTACTTAGCCAGTGGCTTTATGATGGACATTTGGGTTGTCTTGAATATGCAGAAGAGTATTGGTAGCATTCATTTTCAGAAATAGAATCTCTGGATTGGATAATATGGCTACGTATAATTTTAATTGATATTACTGAATTGCAATGTGTCAGCATACTATCTTCTCGATGTGAATGAACATATTCTTATCTAAGAATCATTTGGTTTTTCTTTTCCTAAGGTTTCTCTGTTTATGTCTGTGCTCTTTTTTTCATTATGTTGTTGATTTTAATATTTTATAGAAATTAGCTATGATAGAAAATGCAAATATTTTCCCAACATGTTGTTTTTATCTTTTGATTTCCTTTATGGTGATTTTTTTAATGCAGACTTTTTCTTTTTAATCAGGTTGAATTTGTCAATTTTTTTAATGACCTCTGGATTTTGAGTTTTAGTAAGCAACATCTTATATACTCTAAGGTTACAGATTCTTCCATATTTTATCCAAGTACTAAAATACTAGAGCACTTTTTCCATATGGCTACTGATTTGTTTATACACAATTTACTGCATGTTTTATCTTTTATACAATGACTTGAGATGGCACCTTTATAAAATTCTAAATTTCCATGTGTATTTGCATGTTCTTTTGGACTGTCTTTTTTGTTCTGTTGTGCTATTAATTCACCAGTAACACCTTATTTTAATTATTAAGGATATTCTTCATGGTTTTAGTGGTTATGTTTACAGTTAATTTTCTCGCATAATTTTAAAATCAGCTTATCTATTAATAAACTCCTTTTGGTATTTTTTATTGGAGTCTCATTAAACAGACATCTTTATGATGATGAGTCTTTCACACCAAATCATGTTATATCTTTCTATTTATTCAGGTCTCCTCTATGTCTGTCAGGATAATTTTAAACTTATCTTCTTATAGTGTAGCATACTTCTTCTTGAGATTATTTTTTTAAAAAGATTATTTCTAGTTTTTTTATCTTTTGTAATTGCTTTTAAAAATGGGGCCTTACCTTACATTGCTTTTTATTTGTAATAGTATTATTTTTGTTAGTATATACTACAGATGTAAATAACAGAAATACAGAACGATTTTCTTTAGTAAGTTTTTGAATTACTCATAGCGTAATATCTAGAATAATCATTGATTTCTTTTGTTTCTAAAAATGTTTACTGATAATTCATATTAGTTGGCTCATTTATATCTACAGTACATTAAATGAGTTGTTTTAAATGGAATAACCTTTGATTTTCAGCAAGATATTTTCTCTGTATACTTTTAAATAAAATACATTAGTGCGCTTATACTGTTTTACAGAAAAAAATCAGTGATTATAAAACTTAAAAACATATCATTCAAAATTCAGTTCCAATTCTTTTTTTTTTTTTAATTTTTAATTTTAAAGATGTGGGGTACAATTCAGTCTTAAGTATACAAATGCAGTTCCAATTCTTACCGATATTTTTACATAGCTATAATCTGTGTACAGCCATGTGTCACTTAACATTGGGAATATGTTTTGGGAAATGTGTCTTTAGGTGTGTGTGATCACCACAGAGTGTAATTACACAAACCTAGATGGATGGATGGACAGATAGATAGATAGATAAATAGATAGGTAGATGGACAGACAGACAGATATAGATAGACAGACAGAGTCTACAGCCAGGCTATATGGTATAGCCTGTCACTCCTAGTCTACAAACCTGTACAGCATGTTACTGCACTGAATTCTATAGGCAATTATGACACAAGTTAAGAATTTATGTATCTACTTAGAAAAGATACAGTAAAAATGTGATACAAAAGATTTTAAAATGGTGCGACTGTATAGAGCCCTTATCATGAAAGGAGCTTACAGGGCTGGAAGTTGCTCTGGGTGAGACAGTGAGTGAATGAGAGTGAATGTGAAGGCCTAGGGCGTTACTGTACACTGCTGTAGACTCTGTAAGCACTATACACCTAGGCCAGACCAAATTTATTAAAAATTAAAGTAATTGCACCATGTCATGACAATGCTCTGATATCACTAGGCAGTAGGAATTTTTCAGCTCCATTATAGTCTTATGAGACTCCTGTCATATATGTGGTCTGTCTTTGACCCCAACATCATTATCTTCTTTTTTGAACGGTTTTTGTATTTTTAATTAAAATGCATGAATTGATGAATAGTTATGGAGTCTCTCTTGAGCTCCAGTTTCCTATCTTTGAGATGAGACAAGTAAAAGCACCTGCCCCAGAGGGCTCCACTTCACTGGACTGTGTTGGAGAGCACCTGTGAAGCCCAAACATTTCTTTCCTTTGCTCGTGCTGCGTATCAGAAGGACGGCTGCAGCCCTAGGTCAAGAGTGCTCCTTGCATGCCCAACCGAAGAGATCCCTCTCCAGGCTGAGGAGTGTAGTTTGGTGAGCTGCGAAAGGGCCAGCGTGGGCAGCTGTTCCTCGCTGGAAAGCCGTGTTTCAAGTGTCCTCCTGGTTCTGTGTCTCTCCTCTCTTCTCCAGGCCTGCTTTGTGAAGAGAACATTGACGACTGCACCGGGGGCCCCCGTTGCCTTAATGGCGGTCACTGTGTGGACAGGATTGGGGGCTACAGTTGTCAGTGCTTGCCTGGCTTTGCTGGGGAGCGGTGTGAGGGGGACATCAACGAATGCCTCTCCAACCCCTGCAGCCCTGAGGGCAGCCTGGACTGCATACAGCTCAGCAACGACTACCAGTGTGTCTGCCGCAGCGCCTTCACTGGTGAGCACCTCTCCAGCCTCTTGGCCACCCTGCCTTGGAGTCTGCGCACTATTGTGGTGAGCAGACCGGGCTCCAGGACCGACCCCAGACCCAAACCGCGGAGTGTTTAACCACAAATCGAGTGATGAGAGCACGCACGTTAAAGCGGCAGTAGTCACGGCCAAGGCCTGGCCGGGCTCCAGCGTCTTGCTTTCATCCCATGAAGATGACCAAGTCCTGCCTTGGTGTGAGGCTTGATCCCAGGCACTTGCTAGTCGCTTTTGGAGTGGGGCAGTGTTGGGAACTAAAAGAGTTGCTTGCATTGGAATTTGGCAGCGTTCTCAGATCTGAAAATCTGTCATGCATTTTCTGGGGTCTGTAATTGTAGTTCCTATGCTGGAGAGGTGATTAGGTTCTCTGGGAATCGGAGAACAGGCTATTCACTACTAATTTGTCAGTCTGAACTCCACTACATCCTGAGCCCGCCTTTCCACCCTCTTTCCTTCCAATTTCAAAGATATACTCCCTTCAACCGTCTTAGCATTTTATAAAGAACTAGAGGGATTCTGTAGCATGGAAGTTGCCTGGAGACAATAATATTAAAAGAGAAATCATCCATCATGAACATCCACCTATTGATGCATTGTGGGGCAGGGAGAGGATGAACAATCCATCTGTGACTCGCACTGGCCACACTGTGCTTGGGAAGTCAAAGGAGCAAAACTGGCTCCTGTTTCTTTCATCGCCTCTGAGGCTTCCTTTCTCTGGAAGCACCGACAAGCACTTGCATAGTAAGGGGGTAACAGGAGAAGGAAGGAGCAGAGACCACTTTGAATTGGTAACCCACAGCCAGGAAGTAGTGTTTGTGCATTTCCCACACTTGTGGATTTTAAAAAATCCCTCGAATGCATTGAGTGCAGTTATTGTGAGATGCTCTTCTTGAGACACACAGCAAGGGACGGTGGTTCATCGAACCTGTGTTCATGTTGTGACTGTTCTTGGTGAGTAGTTGCTGCTGGGATTTAAAGAGACAAATATTTGTACCTCCTGCTTCTTAATCCAGTTGGCCAGAAATGTTACTATTTTTTTAAGGCACCTCTTTCTTACTGAGTGACCACTGGTCACCAAATAGAGCCCGTCTCCTGCCACTGGCCAAGAGTCTCCAGTTGCGCTTTGACCGCTCCATGATTCCAGTTACTTCATTTTTGGGGGTTTTTTTAAATCATGGAGCAGTGTCTTCCAGATGTGTTTTAGAACTGTTTCTAGAAGAAATTAACTCTGGGAAAACTAAGCTGGATTTTAAAACAATACCAATTGGTTACAGAAAGGCCAAAAAAAAAAAAGAGTTAAATGAGACATCACAGATGAAAATTCTCTGTAAATTGCAAATCATCATTTAGCTATGTATTGGCCTGGTGTAGCCTATCCTGTGAAGTTGACAATGTTAACAGAATGTGGTGAACAATTTGCTATATCCTTCAACTAATGAAACCTAACATACCTTCAAAAAACTGAAGTGTGATTTCCTTTTCCTCATGGAATCTGAGTCCCTTTTTGCACGTGTCCTAGTGTGTGATTCAGGTTGGAGGCAGGTCAGACAGCCGGAGCCAGTGACAGTCCAATCGTGTTGAGACCCAGGGTTTTCTGCTCGGATTTCCCTAGGCTTGGAACCGAACTCTCACACTCTGCTCCGTTTGTGGCTAATTCCCATCCCAGCAGGGTTTTGTTCAGTAACTTGCAGTGACTACTTCTGCTTTTTAAAACCGCTTTTTATTTTTTGAGGCCGACACTGTGAAACCTTCGTTGACGTGTGTCCCCAGATGCCTTGCCTGAATGGAGGAACTTGTGCTGTGGCCAGCAACATGCCCAATGGTTTCATTTGCCGTTGTCCCCCGGTAAGTTCCCTGCTGCTTGTATTAGGGGCATTCCCTTTCCCATACAATCTGTGGCAAAACTGAGACTAAGCCTGGTTTGATCGAGCTCTGTGGTGGAGAGATTTCTGGGTTTTAGCTCTTGCAGTAGAAAGTGCTTGGGTTTTTCCATTTAAAATTATCTAGATACTCCCAGGAACAGAGAGCTTCCCAATCTGTGACTGTCAATTTTCAGAAGCACCAAGGAAAGACTACAAGAAATGGAATGTTCCCTTGAAAATAGGGTTAATGTCTCTGTTTGGGCCAGAGATAGTAGAAACGCTGTTCTGCTTACATTCTTTAGCAAGGACTACTTGGGAGCAAGTTGCCTCTTAAACTAGGAGGAAGCTTAATTTTAGCCATTTGCTGTGCAAAACTCTTTTGCCACTGCCAGAGGCTTCAGCCTTTCTAAAACAGATCTTTATGTATGGGAAACCTATCTAGTACCCTTGGCTGGAGCTAAGCAGGAAGTATAAGAATGAAGTGAGATGAATGGAAGTTTTCTGGAAACCCAAAACTCTATATATGACTATTTCTCCCCTAAAACCATTATATGAGTGATCTAATGATGATTAGAAAAGGTGCCTGTAGGTACAGTGTCACTTAACTTTTATTCCATCATGACCTGCGGACTTAATTTCTACAAGTGAGCTCTTCAAGTGAGAGAACTCTACGTTCGTGCCATGGAAGCTTCAGCCCTGACCAATGGGTTGACTTGAAGAGATCTTTCCTGGAACTTGGTCCTGGAGGCTACATGGAGGGGTCTTAACCAAGTGTCTAGTCTTTAGCCCCCTAGAGGTGTGGGAGAGAGGGGATTGGGAGGGAAAATGAGGCGAGCCCTCACAGGTCCACCTGCCCTCCTCAGTCATGTGCTGATTTCCACAGGGATTCTCCGGGGCAAGATGCCAGAGCAGCTGTGGACAAGTGAAGTGTCGGCGAGGGGAGCAATGTGTGCACACCGCCTCTGGACCCCGCTGCTTCTGTCCCAGCCCCCGGGACTGCGACTCAGGCTGTGCCAGTAGCCCCTGCCAGCACGGGGGTAGCTGCTACCCTCAGCGCCAGCCTCCTTATTACTCTTGCCAGTGCTCGGCCCCATTCTGGGGCAGCCGCTGTGAACTCTACACGCCCCCCCCCAGCACCCCTTCTGCCACCTGTCTGAGCCAGTATTGTGCCGACAAAGCTCGGGATGGTGTCTGCGATGAAGCCTGCAACAGCCATGCCTGCCAGTGGGATGGGGGCGACTGTTCCCTCACCATGGAGAACCCCTGGGCCAACTGCACCTCCCCACTTCCCTGCTGGGATTACATCAACAACCAGTGTGATGAGCTGTGCAACACAGCCGAGTGCCTATTTGACAACTTTGAATGCCAGGGGGACAGCAAGACGTGCAAGTAAGGGCTCCAGATTCCCCGGAAGCGGAGGGGGCCGCCACTAACACAGCTCGGTTTCTGGTTCTTGCTGCTAACCACTCCAGTGCTTCGGCCCAAGCTGCCTCTGCTTTTCAGATGGTGCCGACCTTGTCCCGTCGCATGCTGCCCTGTGCCCTCCCTTGATGACGAGGGCCAGGAGTGCTCCGTGCATAATCACGCTCTCTCTCTGCCTCTCTCTGCCTCCTCACCTGCTGCTCTTGTGACCTCCAGGGGGAAATAACTCTTGGCAGTGGTGTTTCCCACTCTCAGGCAGCCTCTCACATAACCTGCCTGCAAGATGGATGGAAAGGTCTGTATGTCTCTCTCTCCACCCCGTTTCTTTCCCTGAGACATTTTTTCCTTCCCTTCTAGATTTATCAGGATGCATGAGCGATATTGTTGTAGTTATAGGATGCTTTAGGGTTTACACAGGGACTTTCCTGTTAACCATTCCATCTAATTTAACCTCAGTTCATTCTCAACAACCTTGTGAGGCATAGGTATTGTTAATGAACTTTCAAAGGTGATAAAACAGGCCTAGGAGGTTAAAGGACTTGCCAAAGCATGAGTTCCTGACTCCTAATCTTTTCGTTGAGCTAGCATGCACAGCAAGTTATACCAAATGGTGTAAATATCAAGGGGTGGAGAATGGTGGCAAGAGGAGAGGAAAGTACAGATGAAATGGTTTGTACATCTTTTAGGTGCAGGGGTTTTGATTCCTTTTCCCAGTATTTGAAATCAGCGGTGCAAGGTAGGTCTGACAGCCTTATGGATGTATCCCTCCTTACCTTCTGTACTTAAGGTCTACTCCTGAAAGGGAAAGAAATGGGCCATATTGGTATGGTTTCTGTATAGCAACTCTTTTTTTTTTTTTTTTGAGTTGGAGTCTCACTCTGTCGCCCAGGCTGGAGTGCAGTGGCATACTCATGGCCACCCTAGCATCAACCTGCTGGGCTCTGGCGATCCTTCCGTCTCAGCCTCCCAAGTAGACAAAACTGCAGGCGTGTGCTACCACGCCTGACTAATTTTTTGTTTACTGTAGAGACAAGGTCTCGCCAAGTTGCCCGGGCTGGTCTCGATTGCCTGCAGGCTCAGGCAATCCACTCGCCTCAGCCTCCCAAAGCGCTAGAATTTGCAGGCTGAGCCACCGAGCCTGGCCTGTATAGCAACTCTTGATCCTTCAGGGCTAGTTTCTGGAGGTACCTTCTGGAGGCACCTTTCACTTCCTACACCCATTGTTCCCTTACCAAGAGCAGTGGATACAAAGTAGAGGAAACATGAACCAGGCTGACTTTTGTTTCAGATGTGCAGCTGTGTTTAAAAACCTGACTTAATAAGATGGTGAGCTGCCTGGGAGCCCCAAAGCTCCTGCAGAAGTGATAACAGTGTTGCTCCTCATTCAGGGAGCACTCAACAGCGATGAGTGGCATAGACTTTACATAGCGTATGATGTCCAGGATTGGAGATGCAGAGAAGGCTTCATGGGCATTTGTGTCTTGAGGGGGACCACAGAAGATGGACGGCAAAATCCACAGTAGTTCCACGTGAAAAACCCAACAGAGCTGTAGTCTGGTGTAAGCCTCCTTCCCTGTTCTCTGCCCTCCCCTACCTAGGTATGACAAATACTGTGCAGACCACTTCAAAGACAACCACTGTGACCAGGGATGCAACAGTGAGGAATGTGGCTGGGATGGGCTGGACTGTGCTGCTGACCAGCCCGAGAACCTGGCGGAGGGAACCCTGGTTATTGTGGTGCTGATGCCGCCGAAACAACTGCTTCAAGATGCGCGCAGCTTCTTGCGGGCTCTGGGCACCCTACTCCACACCAACCTGCGTATCAAACGGGATTCCCAGGGAAACCTCATGGTGTACCCCTATTATGGCGAGAAGTCAACTGCCATGAAGCAGCAGAGGATGGCACGCAGGTCTCTTCCTGGCGAACAAGAACAGGAAGTGGCGGGGTAGGTTTTTGAACTTGAACTTCAAGGTTAATTCTCTGAAGCTGAAGACTTCGATACACAGCAGAAGTCATAATTCAACCTGTAAAAATGCAAAGCTCAGACAAACAGAATAGCCCACTTAAAGACAAACCCGTTATCCCAGGACTTATGTTTAAGGGTAACGGTGTGGCTTGATCTTGGGGTCTTGAAAAGGTAGGTTGGTGCATGCAGGAGACAGGATGCTGGGAAGGCCTCCTCAGAGGCCAGAGTCCCTAACTTATTGCCAGAGTTGCCTCACGTCCCTTTGTTGCTGACTCCCTTTTTGTATTAGTCATTGCCTTCTTGTCAAGTCCCTGTCTTTATAATGCATATCTTCTGTTGCTTTGCCATTCACATCCCACTATCTGTTGATATATTTTCAAACTAGCTGAGAGGCAGATGCAAAGACAACGGAGAATAAGGATGAAAAATGTACAGGAGTGAATTTGTAGGACAACCCTGAGTGCCACTGAGTAGGTAGGATAGAGTGGAAGAAGAACCACAGAAACCTTCAGGAGGAAAGCCCTGGAGACCAGTCTTAGCAGTCTTATCACTTTGCCATACATTGCCTTAGTCAGAAAGTTAGATCAGCTAGACTAAGGAAGGTGAGACATTCCCTATGTGGGAATTGGTGTTTCAGATCTGAGGGACAGTATCCTAATGTCTGAGATCTTTCTGAAGGCAACAACCCGGAAGAATCTGGTACTGAAGTGGAGGAAGTACTACTCACATCGCCCTTTGTCAGTCGGTGTGCTTGACCCGCACCCTTCTGTTTTACCATCATCTCCTTTCTTCCTCTTCCCCCACAGCTCTAAGGTCTTTCTGGAAATTGACAACCGCCAGTGTGTTCAAGACTCAGACCAGTGCTTCAAGAACACAGATGCAGCAGCGGCTCTCCTGGCTTCTCATGCCATCCAGGGGACCCTGTCGTACCCTCTCGTGTCCGTCCTTAGTAAGTGGCGCTGGTGTTGAGGGGAAGAGTTGGGGGGAAAGGCCTCCCTGCAGGGCACACTTTTCAACTTGCAGCCCCCTATTTTTGGTTAAGTCACAGTTGCCCTCTAAGTGGATGTAATGCCGGTCTTGTGAGGCTGATGTTTTAGTCAGCACTTTTCCTGTTTCTCTGGACTTCCAGGTGACTCCGTGACTCCAAAACGCACTCAGCTTCTCTACCTACTTGCTGTTGCTGTTGTCATCATCTTGTTTATTATTCTGCTGGGGGTGATTATGGCAAAACGAAAGCGCAAGCATGGCTCTCTCTGGCTTCCTGAAGGTTTCACCCTTCGCCGAGATGCAAGCAATCATAAGCGTCGTGAGCCAGTGGGACAGGATGCTGTGGGGCTGAAGTAAGAGACATCGCCAGCAAGCCGCTTTGCGTGGTCCTAGTCGGGACACATAGGAAAGCCTGTCTTGTCCGACCACCATTTTAAATGCTAAGCTCTGGTGTGCTGCCCTGGCTGGTCTCCGACTCCTGGGCACACACAGTCCCCCACCTGGGTTTCCGAAGTACTGGGATTACAGGCCTGAGCCACTGTACCTGGTCCCTTAAAAGATTTATCATTCACTTATATCTATTCTACTTACCTTCTTTTTAAAAAAAAACGATTTATTTATTATAAAGATGTGGGGTACAATTCAGGGTTAGGTATACAAACATTGATCATGCAGGTCCCCTTGTTGATGAGGTGTGCCCCACAGCAGTTTTCCTCCACTGCCAGTCCCACCTCCCCTTCCCCTGACAGTTTTCCGCCACTGCCAGTCGCCTTCTTAGAAAAATTAGCCAGACATGGTGGCATGTGCTTGTAGTCCTGGCTACTCAGGAGGCCGATGCTGGAGGATCACTTGAGCCCAGGAGTTTGAAGCTGCAGTGAGCTGTAATCATGCCACTGAACTCCACCTAGGGGGACAGAGGGAGACCTTGAGTATAAAATAAAATAAAACAAAACAAAACTTCAAAAAGAAATGCTGAGCTCTGGACATTTAATTGCACTGACCATGATTCTGATATGCCTCGTGAGTGACTAAAACCACAGAGACGGGATGCGTCTTCTCCGTACATATATTATCACAGGGCTGCTCAGCTTATGTGTTGAGGCACGTTTTTGTCGTATGCTCTTACTCAGTGGGAAAGGATAGGATGAGTGCTTCGGAAATGTCACATAAAATACTGCCTAACCTCTCTGAAGCAAGGCCCCCCAAGTTGAACTGTAGCTACAGGAGTGTGTCCTGGTGGAAGAAGTGTTGAGAGCCACTGTGCTAGTTTGTGGCATAACCTCCGTTCTTCTTTCTCTCCCCTATAATCATACCAGAAATCTCTCAGTGCAAGTCTCAGAGGCTAACCTAATCGGTGCTGGAGCAAGTGAACACTGGGTCGATGATGAAGGACCGCAGCCGAAGAGAGTCAAGGTCAGCTGTCTGGGGAAGAGCCGCCGCTGCCAGGCAGTGTCTGCGTGCACTTCCAGTCACTGTCCTTTCGCTCTGGAGTGTCCTGAGTGGGAGGAGACGGTGATAGTCGCTGTGTGTTACCCAGGCAGTAGCCATTCCGGGCTCTCCTAAACAGCAGGCAGGAACCCTTCGGTCAGTTGATGATCCTGGGTTACCTGTGTATGCTTTTCTTTTCTTTTTTATTATACAGGTGTGGAGTACAATTCAGGGTTGGGTATGCAAACATTGATTATGCAAGTCCCCTTGCTGATGAGGCATGTCCCTCCCTCCCCTGGCAGTTTCCCTCCACTGCCAGTCCCACTCTCCTCCCCTGACAGTTTCCCACTTACTGCCAATTCCTTTCTTATAGTATTATAATTGCTCAGGGTCAGCTTATGACTGAGAGCATAGGGTACTCTGCTCTTTGTTTCTGTGATAGATCACTGAATATGATCGACTCCAAATCCATCCAAGTTGCTGTGAAGTCCATGTGTTTGTCTTTCTTTATGGCTGTGTATTGTATATTGTATATATGTTCTACTTTTTTTTATCCAGTCCAGCTTCGATGGGCAGCATGGTGGGTTCCATGTTTTTGCCATTGTGAATAGAGCTGCAACAAACATACAGGTGCAGATATCTTTTTTGTAGAATGATTTGAGTTCCTCCGGGTATATTCCCAATACGGGAATGGCTGGGTCATATGGAAGGTCAATTTCTAGTTCTTTCAGAAATCGCCACATGTCTTCCAAAGAGGTTGCACTAGTTTGCATTCCCACCAGCAGTGTAGAAGCGTTCCATTTTCTCTGCATCCTCGCCAGCATCTGTTTGTTTTATTAATGATGGCCATTCTTACTGGGGTTAGGTGGTATCTCAATGTGGTTTTGATTTGCATTTCTCTGATGGTCAGTGAGACTGAGCACTTTTCATGTGTCTGTCGGCTGCCCATACATCTTCTTTTGAGAAGTGTCTCCTCTCACGTCTTTTGCCCACTTTTTGATGGGTCTGCTTGTCTTTTCCTGTCAGCGTGTTTGAGTACCTTGTAGATCTGGGATGTTAGGCCTTTGTCAGATATATAGTTGGCAAATATTTTTTCCCATTTCATGGGCTGTCTCTGTGCTCTCTTGATGGTTTCTTTTGCTTTGCAGAAGCTCGTCAGTTTGCTGAGGTCCTGCTTGTCTGTCTTATTTCTTAAGGTGTTGACCTTTAGGTTTCTGAAGAAGAATGGGTTGCCAGTTCCAATTTCCATAAGGGTGTCTCCTGCATTTTCTAAGATTCTTATAGTTGGAGGTTTTATGTTTAGGTGTTTGATCCATATAGAGTCTGTATGTTTTTCAAGAAGGACTTCCTTAAAAATATTAATCATGCCTCCTTCCTCTAGTGTCATAATGATGGTAACCGAGTTAGGACTGGTGTGTGTAAGCGGCCGTTTCTTCATGGCTGCATCTTTCCCTTCTGTGAGAGAAGATGGAACTAAATAGTGGGAGAAAGCCAGTGACAGTTGGTACTGGGGGCTCCACATCTTGAGCCCAAGAAACTAAAACCATATGGAAGCAAATGGTAGGTTGGGCTGAAGCAGAAGTGAAAAAAAGACACCATGCATCACATCTGTGCATGACTGGGAGCTAGTAGAGCATGATGGTTAAGGGCATTGCTTTAGTGACAGTCAGAACTGGATTCGAGTCCAGAACTCTGCTACTTAGTAGCTGGCAAGCTAGTTAACCTCTTTTTATTTAATTATCTTTACCTGTACGATAGTGACTCTTTCTTTCGTGAGTTGTTGTGAGGATTAAGTACAGCAACTGCTGTATTGGGCCTTACCTGTTTTCTTGTCACCTACTGCATATTCAGTCAAGAGTGATTTAAATTATTATAAGTATTATTATTTAATCTTTTCTTAGTGCAACATGTTGGGTGCTATGCTAAGTACAGGGAAGCAATCTTAAATGAGGCTTATTCCCACTTCTTGAGAAGCTTACAGTCTAGTGGTAGAGACTGCGTGTGCCATGTAAGCACTTAACTCATGGTTGGTTAAGCAGAGGTAAGCAGAGTGTGCTTTTTAGGACCAAGGAAAAGACTTAGAGTCTCATTTCTGTTTGGAGAGGAGGTAGAAGTAAGAATATGGCACTTTGAGACTAGAGAAGTAGCATATTCAGGCCAAAGCCTAGAGTTTGGGATGGGGAGGTGGAGAACACTGTTCAGGTGATGCAGGAGAGGTGAACAGGAGCCACACCACATCACAAGAGCAGTGGGACATCGAGGGGGATAGTCACCTGAAGGGCTAGAGCAGGAAGACAGAGAAAGCTGGGTGGGGCATGAGGTTGAAGACTCTGGACCGCTCCCTGCCAGCAGGTTCTGGTGGTGGTCAGACTGGCAGGGAGCATTGTTTTCCCCTTTCAGGCTGAAGATGAGGCTTTGCTCTCAGAAGAAGATGACCCCATCGATCGACGCCCATGGACACAGCAGCACCTTGAAGCTGCAGACATCCGTAGGACACCCTCATTGGCTCTCACACCTCCTCAGGCAGAGCAGGAGGTGGATGTGCTGGACGTGAATGTCCGGGGCCCAGGTCAGCACCAGGAAGCCCTCCCCTTCGCTGGACCATGGCTGCCCTTGGTTCTGTGTTGCTTTTCTGCATGGCCTTTGTCCTTGTGTTTGCCCCACCTGACCATACACTGCCTCCCAGTTTCACAGACTCCGCATCAACTTGAGGAAATGAATGCTTAAGAAATGTAGGCATGAAGAAATTATGAACTCAGAAGAGAAGGACTTCACATTGCTTCATATACAGTGTGTTGAGTCTAAACAGGCTGATTAAATGGGTTAGATTTTAGTAGCATAGAAAAAGAAGACCCCAAGCATAGGCTAGATAATGAGTTTAGTTGATACCTTATGAATATAAGTCTAATGACATTCGATATTTTCAAATGTTGTCCAGCTTAAAATAGCATGGCACTTAAACAGAAAAGCTTATTTAACTTAGAGAGGAGCCCCTAGCTTAAAAAGATTCTTACTCTCCCATTTCTCTTTACTGAAGCAACATTATCAGAGGAAAAGCATGTGACAGATGCTGAGCTGACCACCAGTTACCACAAAAAGTACAGGAATATCTTTGCCCCAAGGAGCATATTTACTCTAATAGAACTATCCCAGCAATGGGGTTAACTGTCTTATCCTTCTTGAATACCTTCGGGATTTCCCTTCCTGCAGATGGGTGCACCCCGCTGATGCTGGCTTCCCTCCGAGGCGGCAGCTCAGACATGAGTGAGGAAGAGGAAGACGCAGAGGACTCTTCTGCCAACATCATCACCGACCTGGTCTACCAGGGTGCCAGTCTCCAGGCCCAGACAGACCGGACCGGTGAGATGGCCCTGCACCTGGCAGCCCGCTACTCACGGGCTGATGCTGCCAAGCGTCTGCTGGACGCAGGCGCAGATGCCAACGCTCAGGACAACATGGGCCGCTGCCCTCTCCATGCCGCAGTGGCAGCTGATGCTCAAGGTGTCTTCCAGGTAAAGAACCCGAGAAGGGTCGATTGGAGTCATGAGAAGTCCCTATGCTTCCGTAATGCTTTGTCTTTCTTCAGGTGTGACCGCCTCGGCGGATTTGTTCAATTATTGGAGAGATTAGGGAAGGCGTTAGAGTCATGCTGGCTAGAAGGGAAAGCCAGAAAAGGGAGGCAGACAAACTGACCTAGCTGTGGATAGCCAGGGAAGACAGAGCACCAGGCTTCTGATGATCAGTGAGTGATATCTTGTTGTGCCAAGGTGCTTCCCCAGTGCACAGATGAGATGGGAGGATGCCTGTTCCAGAGCCTTTGACGAGTATCAGCAGCTCCCTGTAGATTTGCCTAACCACATAAGACTAGCTGCTCATTGGTAGTTTTCTTGGCATGCGTTCATAGTCTCCTCCCTGATGTTCTTTTTGTGTATCCTCACAAGGAAACTGGAAGAGTTGTGAGTCGCTTCGAGCTGTACCTCATGTGCCGAAGTTGTGATGTTTCCCCACCTCCCTCTCCTTCCCTTAGAGAGTAGGATGTGCCCATCACCTTACACGAGCCATCGTATCTCGAGAACCCTGCCCTCCTGGAACTTACGATGCAGACTCAGCTCCAGTGCGCTTGTGTCTTCTGAGTTCCATTGCTTTCCTTCATCCAGGAACCCTTGTGTGGACTTTCTCTTCCAGATTCTGATCCGCAGCCGCGTAACGGATCTAGATGCCAGGATGAATGACGGCACCACGCCCCTGATCCTGGCTGCCCGCCTGGCTGTGGAGGGAATGGTGGCCGAGCTGATAAACTGCCAGGCCGATGTGAACGCGGTGGATGACCACGGTAGGGGTGAAAGGCAGGGATTTGGGGATCTTACTGCAAAACGTGGCTCTCGGGGGAACTGTTACGTGACCCTCAAAGCACTGTCCCAGATCCCAAGGCGCTGAAGAGTCACTCATTTTTTTCATCCACATATTCATTCATTCTTCCTTCAGTCTGTTGAGCTCAAAGAACCAAGACAGTGGAAGGTCCCTAATTAAGATGAGAAGGGATTTTTAATGAGGGTTCTTGGCCCCCAAGGCAGGTTCATGAAAGGCTTGCCCGTGTCGTTTCCTAAGCATACCACTCTTGATATGAGATTAATGGCAGCTGACTTTCCTGGGAGAGTTGTGGGATACCTTAAATATACATTCTAGCATGACTAGAAAGGTTGTTTTCTTCAGTATGTGACATGGCAGCTCGCCCATGTGGAGGAAACGGATACCTCACACAATGGATCCTTTCACCTGGAGGCTTACTGAAAGCTGGGGAGCTTGTTCTGAAGTATTTCTAGAACAAAAAAGAGAAAGAAAGAAAGGAAGATATTACTTTGGTTTTTCCTCTAGGCCCCCACAGAGAATGGCTTTCTGCTGATCTCTGGAGAGTTTAAGCTGTCCTTGTATAAGTCATGGTACTTCTTTATACTAGAAATGAGATATGCCTGCTTACAAAAATGTTATTCCCACCAGGAAAATCTGCTCTTCACTGGGCAGCCGCTGTGAATAACGTGGAGGCAACGCTCTTGCTGTTGAAAAACGGGGCCAACCGAGACATGCAGGACAACAAGGTACAGTCTGTGGGCTCCGAGCTTGAGGAAGCTCCTGGCAGTGCCTCAGTGCTAAGGCTCTTGCCTCTTCTCCTCATAGCTTCTCTTGCGACAAGGATCGACAGCGATGGAAGCAGGGTAGACAGGACCTGGGTCCAGAGTGTCCGGAAGGGCAGTGTCGGGAGTGTCGGGAGTGCGTCCTCCGCCCACTCAGTGTTCAGCTTGCACCAGGCCGGCCTGTAGATAACTGGGTGTCACCTTCCCTTCCTTTTCTCTCTCTCTTTTTCTTTTTGCTCAGTTCTCTCTTCTGTTCATGGTCACTGCCTTTTCTCTTGTTCGTTTTCCTTTGTCCTTTTTTACCTACTGGTTTGTTTTTCCCGTCTTTCCACGGCATGCTGTTTTCCTGTTCTGTTTTCTCCCTCTGAGTATTTTGTCATGCTTCCCTCTCTCACTTACTTCCATTTTGCCCTTCTTTTAGTTTTTTCTTGCCCATGTTTTGTCTCTCCTTTCACTCTCTCCCTTATTTTTCCCCCACTTCAGTGCCGGCTTTAGTTTTTGCTCCTGCTACCCTTCTTATTTCT
This sequence comes from Carlito syrichta, assembly GCF_000164805.1. Classification (NCBI taxonomy): domain Eukaryota; kingdom Metazoa; phylum Chordata; class Mammalia; order Primates; family Tarsiidae; genus Carlito; species Carlito syrichta. The sequence continues at coordinate 259,793 of NW_007062050.1, forward strand.
AATTCCTTTTCCTCTTAGGACCTTATTTTGCTAAGCTCAGTACTCTTTGAAGATGGTTTGTAATTCAGGGGCATGCTGGATTTTACAAACTCCCACATTAAGGATGTTGCCCCTAATAGGCAAAGGTGGTGTTTGGGGCGAGGTGAAGCAATTGAAACAGTTTTGCTGGGTAATCCACAGGTGTACATTCAGTACACAGTTTACACACACAGCTCATCTCTGCTATGGCTGTTTCGTGCGGGAAGCAATTAAGAAAAGATGTCTAAGGGGGAGGATGGTAAACAGGATCGGAAACGCTGCTGTGTTCGCAAGTGGCCCTGAAATGCGCCCTGTGGCCGCCCTTCCCCGTAGGAAGAGACGCCTTTGTTTCTTGCTGCCCGGGAGGGGAGCTACGAAGCGGCCAAGATCCTGCTGGACCACTTCGCCAACCGCGACATCACGGACCACATGGACCGCCTTCCCCGCGACGTGGCCCGGGACCGCATGCACCACGACATCGTGCGCCTGCTGGAGGAGTACAACGTGGCTCCGAGCCCTCCGGGCGCGGTGCTGACGGCCGCCCTCTCCCCCGTGGTCTGCGGGCCGCACAGGCCTTTCCTCGGCCTGAGGCACACGCCGACGGGCAAGAAGCCTCGGCGGCCCAGCGCCAGGAGCGCCGCGCC
>NW_007062050.1:261323-270703 GCF_000164805.1 Carlito syrichta
GGCCATGTACCAGCTCCCCGACATGGCTCGTCTGCCCGGTGTGGCCTTCCCCGCTGCCATGGTGCCCCAGCAGGACGGGCAGGTAGCTCAGACCGTTCTCCCGGCCTACCATCCTTTTCCAGCCTCGGTGGGCAAGTACCCCACGCCCCCTTCGCAGCACAGCTATGCCTCCTCGAGTGCTGCTGAGCGAACACCCAGTCACAGCAGCCACCTCCCGGGGGAGCATCCCTACCTGACGCCGTCCCCGGAGTCTCCGGACCAGTGGTCGAGTTCATCGCCCCACTCTGCTTCTGACTGGTCGGATGTGACCACCAGCCCCACGCCTGGCGGGGCTGGAGGAGCTCAGCGGGGACCTGGGGCGCACATGTCTGAGCCACCGCACAGCAACATGCAGGTCTACGCCTGAGAGCTCTGCCTCCAGCCCAGAGGCAGAACTGCCTATTGCCAATGCTGCTGAGGAACAAATGAAGGTCATCCGGGAGAGAAATGAAGAAATCTCTGGAACCAGCTTCTGGAGGCAGAAGGGAGAAGATGCGCTTATCTTTCAGATCTGCGAGAGAAGCAGTTTATTCATTCTACTGGATATCGGCCAGGTTTTTGGTAGGGGACGTGGCTCCTAATCTCCTACTCATCAAGGCAAGTTCAGAGAAGTGTAAGGTGAATACCAGCATCAGGGCCACGTTTACTTTCTTCTATTTGGAGAATAAGATGGTTGCCTCTTGTCGCCCGGACATTCTTGCAGCTTGGACTGCATGTTAAGACCCGGGGGCTTCTGCCATGTCCATGAGAAGATTCTACACTCGAGTAGAAAATTGTGCCCTGGAATTCTGCCTGAGCTGACCTTCTCGTCTTCTCATCTTTGGAAGTTATTTTGTCTTCATTTGGTGCTTCACTTTGCACCTTTCCGTGATTGTAGCCCTACCAGCATGTTCCAGGGCAAGACCTCTTTGCTTTGAATCATTACTGCCCTGGAAAGCAACCTCAGCCTCCTCTCCCCTCTTGTTTTTTTGGCATACCTGGGAGTCTCACAAAGTTTACTTTGGTTATGGTTCTCCGCAGAAACCTTTCAAGTGTATTTCTTTAGAAAATGGACATACTATATTGTATTCTCCTATATATATCATTCCTAGAGAGAGAAGGGGAGCAGAAGATTTTTCTTCAAACCAATTTTTGGGGCAGGAGATTCCTTCAAGAGGATGCACCTTAATTTCTCTTGTCTGCATGCAGGTCTTCATACAAACTTCACCAGGATATGAATCCGTTTTTTTTTTTCTATGCCTGGGCCTAGTCAGTGTGAAGTTTTATCCTTGGTAGCCTAATTACCATGACACTCCCCACCCTTTGTAAGCCAGAAAAGGGTCAGAGTGACCAAGAGATAAGCTAACTCATGCGAGAAGCAGTTACCTACCCACAAGTCCCTCCACTTCCTGCCAAGCATTCCATTGACGACCAGTATGAAACTCGTTTGTCCCAGACCTTAGAACTCCAGGCCTGTTTCACGCACTCATCCAGCACATGAAACTTGTCTTAGATCCTGAGCCTTTCCTTCCATCTCCATGGGAACAAAGTCTCAAAATATACACCTTTGCCATTTAGGACTGAACTTTCCTCAGCCCACGGGACCCAGTCACAGATGTCTTCTTTTTATCGTGTGATCACAGTCTCTACTTCCTGAGTCTGTTTCTGATCACAGGCCTGTTCACCAGTCTTCCTTTCATACTGTGTGGTCTGGTGCACCTCGTAGGTTTTCACTAAAGACAGGGGCTTCCTGTGCTCAAGGGTGGGAGATGGAAAGTCTAAGGTCCAAGACATTCCTATGAGAAGGTTGGCAAGAGAGAACTATGAGGCAGCCTTTGACATTTTTGGCTACCATTTTTTTCCTCGGAAGCAATGATGACATTCCCTTTGGTAACTAACATAGAAACGTACCAGAATGTTTTATTTTCCTAGAGTCACCTCCTACACGATTATGGACAATTACAGACTTGCTGGTCATTCTCATTTTTACGTCCAGACGGTGATTGCACCTCACCTGAATTTGTTTTCTGAATTCCAGGTCTTGGCAACATTTTATTCAACTGTAGAAACAGGAGAATAGTGTTCTTCCTCTTTCTCCCTTGGTCCATGACTACACGGTCATTTCTCTCCAGCACTATAATGCCCATGATGCCTGCAAGATAGTTCTGACAGATAATATTTCTAAAATATATGCTATTTTGTAGATATTACTAGGTGAACTGCCTACTGTTTGGGGTTGAATGATAGTTCTCATTTCTGCTATGGCTGGGGTTACATCAGTGCTTCCCACTTACCTGTTTGTGGACGCATATGGAAACTCTGTGTATCTGTTGGCATGGCAGTCTACAAATGGTTTTTTCAGTCCTATCCAAGTTCATTGAACTAACCCAATTAATTCTGCCCTGATATAAGCGAATTAAGTTTGCTTGTTCTCTGTTTTATTCCCTGGCAGCATTCTACCAGCCTTTTTCATAGTGTGCAAACATGTTGTCATTGCAAATGATAACTCTCTGCCCTGAGACTCACTTATTCACAGAGGTGGAGAACCTGTCTGCATGGACCGCCCTGGGCCACACCACATCTGCCTTCCTGTTCTGGCCCTATTTCTTGAAAGTATCAGCTTCTGATCCAGCCACTGGGATCTTTTATATCCTCTCTCCTCCCTAAGCACAATGCAGAACTAACTTGCTTGTTTCTTTTGGGGGGGATACTTTAACTTGGGATCTCTTGGGTTTGGGGGGAGGAATGTGAAAGTTGTTGCTAAAGACAACAGGCCTCAGTGATGAGGAGGACATTTTACTGGTGTCTCAGATTTCAGGAACTCTGGAGTTGTGTAGTATCTAGTGAAAGGGAAGGCAAGGTGGATAATCACGTTCTCATTTGGGTTCTGAATTAGAGACTCGGTTTTTTGGGGGGATACATCTATTATGCCATGTGTAGGTCCCTCTAGCCCTTTTGGTTCATTTTTATTTTTGTAAATTCTTCCTTTCTTTGACTCCTCTTCTGCCTACCTTTGGAGATGAGTTTTTGTTTATTTGTTTTATTTTAAGCATCATTCTCTAACTTATGTGATGGTGTGGGAGGGAGAGGTTTGAGGGAAAGAGATTGAGAATTAAAGATTTTAGTGTAAGCAATCAGATATGATGCTCAAGTCCATTCTATCATCTTAATAAATTTGCCAGTTTGTAATTCTTGCATAGAACCAAAGGTGTCATGTTTTGTTGGCAGGTAGTTTGGGGATTTTGGCCTTAATCAATATATTGAATGTATGATGACTATTTGGGAGGAAACGTCTGTATGCTCTAAGGCCCCTGCTAATAACTGGTACTATGGTGACTGCCTTGTGTACATTTCTCTTAAAAGTGATATTTTATCTGTTTGTATGAGAAATCCAATAACCAACAAAATGACCGCATATTCCTGACTATACATAGTACGGAAAATGCACAACTTGTTTTTACTTTTCAAATTTTCACGCTAAAAGTAGTTAAGATGAAATTTATATCAAAGCATTTTTATCACAAAAATAAAAAAGATTACTTGTCAAGCTTAGTGGTGTTGCCGTTTTTATTTTCCATTTCTGTATCTCTGGACTTGCAATGATCTCATGATGTCATAATTTGCTGAGAGAGAAGTCATTTTGTTTTCATGCTGAATCCTCCAAAGCCTAGCACCAAGTTTCTTTTTTTTCTTCCTTTATTCAGATCATAAATAAATGCTTTAGGAGAAAAAGTATCTATCAAACAGGAAGCCTTACAAGACTGAGCACCCTCATGTGCACTAACCCATAGCTAGTGACAGGTGAAGAGCAGCTTAGGGCAAATGCCTTCCAGTGGAAATGGAGAGTTGCTGCTATAGCCAGAATGGCAAGTTGGGCTATAGGTAATAATGATGCTGTTATCTAAACCACTGATTTGTAACATACCTCAGTTTAAATTTTGTGTAGAGCTTAACATAGGATTGTAAAATAACATTTTGTGTATAAATGTTTTACCAAGTTCACATTCATACATTTACATACAAAATACATCCATGAGACGTTTGAATACTTGTTGATAATATGTAATATGCATGGCATTAACAGTCTGCTATCAGACTTAGCATCTTATTTCTCTATTCCATTATTTTGCAGAAACTTCTGAATCACATGCACAATTATAAATGTTAACAGTATTTTTTAAAAACAACTCAACTTAGGATATGCTTATGTTAAAAGGGTGAAGGAGCTTTATTCAAGATCTGCACAAATATCTTTAAACACAATTGGTGGCATTTTTTGTATTCTCCAGAGTGTTTGAATTTTATGTTAAACACATTTGAGTTTCCATGTTGTGTTTTAAAATGATGGAAGACAGTGAATTTGACAGCTAAGAATGACCACTGGCCACTGTGCAGGCTGGCCTCTTAGAACTGGAGATGCCTCTTGCAAGTTTCTTGGGAACTAAAACTTGCTCCGGGAAAATCTGCTTCAGTGGATTTGGGCTGCAGACCGTTGGGTCACTGACCACATTTGACCCCTGCAATAATAAGCTTTGAACCCAGCCTTCGATTGTGCAGGGACGACTCAGGCGTCTACATGTCCTGAAAGCCAAGAAAGGAGAGCAGCGTGGAGGCCATGTCCTGCCCCGTCACACAGCCGAAGCAATAGGCCTGGACCCTGGGTCACCAGCACGCCAGGAGAAGGGCTAGTGCCTTGGAGGCAGGCAGCGAAAACTTCCACAGCCCGAGGGGAGGGGCTTTTTCAGCACAGCCCTCATTAATGCCACCACTGTCTAGGATGTGGGCAATAGGGGTATGGCCTCTGCCACTGTTTTCCAACCATAGGGATTATGTAAGATTGGTGTGTGTGTGTGTGTGTGTGTGTGTACAGGTGGAAGTGTGTGAAACAATAATCCTTTCCCTCTTGGACTCAGAGCTCAGCAGAACACATTTAAAACATTTGTATCAGTCAAGTCCCAAGGCAGAGAGTGGGCACGCTTAAATTAGGATAAATCACAGGGCTGTTTACAAAGAATTAGTTACAAAGGTGAGGGTGGAGCACATGGAATCCACACAGGGTAGTGCAGAAACCCTGTGTTCGCATAAGCAGAGCTAGTTCCACCCGGGGTCCCCGGGGCCAAAGGCCAGGTTGAAGCTTCTGAGACCTGGAAGCAGAGTCTGGAGAGCAGGTTACCTCAAGAAGACCTGTGACTTCTGTCAAAGGAAACAGGGAGCCCCAGGCCCTCTCAGAGGAAGCCAAGAAATGCACATCCTGATCTCATTCTCCACCCCCATCCTCCGCTGGACTGTCTATCTGCTGAATCCAAGGGGAAACTTGGGAGCCATTGATTTGATCTGTCCATACAGGTCAGCTTCCTGGGGCTGAGCTTGGTGAAGAAGGGAAGAGTGTGAATCTGAAGGGGCAAACCTATTATTCTCTAAAACAGCAGTCTGCCTCCAACTGTACTATTTCCGAGAAATTTCCACTGGTAACCTGTCACTGATGTGTCACAGCGGGAAACAAAGTAAAAATAATTATATATTGCTAATCCTGTTTCACTTCTTGTTCTGACCGACAAGTGTGTTTCTTCACCATTTTGGCTTTGATCGCTCAGATGAGTCAATCAGCAGCAGCAGCAGCAGGATGGATAAATTTGGGTACATTCATGCAAACGAATGCTACACATGATTGAAAAAGCGCAACATGCAACAGACGAAGAATTCTCATGGACGTAATGTTGAGTAAAATAAGCATACACAAAAGAACATGTTCTGGATGGTTCCATTATATAAGTTCAGGAAAAAACAATAATAAATAGATCCGAATAGCAGGTACCTTTTTGGGAGAAAGGTCTTGACTGAAACAAGGGAAAGAAGAATCCTTCTGGAATCTGAAAATATCTTGACCCTGATGGTGATTACACAGATGTGTGTCTGTGTGTATGTAAAATTTAACTTAAGATTTGTGCGTTAGACTTATGTAAATTGTACTTTGATAATATGCATGTACACTAAGATGCAGAAATGTACAAACACCTAATATTGGAATGTATAATTTGTTAGTATTGTATCATGCTTTCAGATGTTTAAAGAGATAACGCTTATGTCTTAACATTTCTATGTCTCCTTTTCTAATTCCATTCCCCTCTCTTTATGGATCCCTTTTTCCGTTCTCAGTTACTTGTTTTTATTAGTGTGGTTTGTGGAGATTAATTTCTTTTTGAAAACACTGTTATTTGCAACAACTGACCCATGAAGTAAATATGCTAAGTCAGTTGTATAAAATGTGGGACTCCATGTCTGTGAAGGTAATTGAGTGACATGAGCCAGTGCAGAATAAGATAAAAAAAAAAAAACAACAACCTGGGCTGACCCAAGACAGGGAAGGAAGAGTCCCTCCCTGAGCATGCGGTGGGCACTGACTCCTGCTGAGATGCCACTCAGGCCTCTCCTGCTGCCCAAAGCACTGTGCAAAGGGGAGAGAAGATTTGGAGGCAGAGACATGGGAGTCCTTGGGAGGGAAAGGCATTCCTCAGTCGCCTCTGGTCTACTTAGGAGTGTGGCCAATGTAGGAGCAGTCCCTCAACCCACACTCACAAAAGACCTTCCCCTGAAGCAGAAATCTCCAACAGAGTTTTGGTAACAGCCTTGTCCCCAGAAACTGCCAGGCCTTGTCGTCATCTTGTCATCATTGCACTATGGTGCAATGCAGGAGTTACATATAGCCACGTCATTAACCCATTTGAAGTCACCCCAAATACTGACTCAGAGACGACACTTCTACAGAGCTAGAGTGGTCCATGGAGCAACCATGAAAGGGAAAACGCTTATAGAAGGGGTGCTCCTTATAATGCATTCTTTCTATCCACAGGATGTGTTGTCATTCATTGACCAGACTGGGGGACATGGGCAAAGGTTCACATGGATCAAGTTGAAGGAGGGAGGCAGGGGGCGATGCCGACAACAGCTTTGCTCATTGGGATTCTGCTGGGCTGTAGGTCGAAAACCGTGGTAATCCTATGAAGCCTACCACTCTCAGAGCTTTCATGTTCAGAAAGGCCACTAGAACACCGGGCTGGGGGTTCATGCCTGTTATCCCGGCACTCTGAGAGGCTGAAGTGGGAGGATCCCTTGCGCTCAGGAGTCCGAGACAAGCCTGGGCAGCATGACAAGACCTTGTCTCTACAAAAGATATTTATATAAAATCCAGGCATGGTGGCGCATGCCTGTAATTCCAGCAACTTGGAGGCTGAGGTGGGAGGATAGCTTGGACCCAGAAGGTTGAGGTGCAGTGAGCCGTGATGTGCCACTGCTCTCCAGCCCGGGTGACAGAGGACATTCTCTTCAAGATATCCACAACTTCCACAACTAGATCACAAAATGAAGGGTAAGCTAAAACCACGGAAATAACATGAACTGATTTGTTTTGAAAAGAAAAAACTCATTTATTGGCCGATCAAAACTTGTGGGAACATTTAAATTAAAAAGTACGAGAGAAGAATGAAGAGCCTTTCGGAAAATGATTAGCTTGTTCCATGAGCCTGGGGATTGCGTAGTTACTTTTTTAGTTTCTTGACATTCTTTGCTTTGGAGGGTTTACTTGCAATGTTTGCTTTAGGTTCATCGAGTACAGTAGTAGGCTCATTATGTGCCGTGTGTGCTTCAAATTTTGGTGCTTCGGTATTTTCCTTTTTCAGATAGTTTCCTATCATTTGCCAGAAAAACACAAATGTAACTGAGAGGATCAGCAAAACAAAGCGAAGCACCATAATGAACACAACCGGAATGGGCCCGGAGGACACCTCCACGCTTATGGGTCCGGGAGGCCCACTGTCAACGCTTCCTCCGAACCCTTCCAGCTCACAGGAAGGAGCGGCCCAGCCATACATGCAATGGCAGTTTTTTCGATTGTTGCACACACCGCGGGCATTGCACTTGTCAGGCAAGCAGTCAAACTGCAGCACTGAGCTATTCACACAAGTTCTGTTGACACATACCCGGTCCACTCCACAGGAGGTGCCATCGTTGATCACACCCGTGTCCGGTATCCCCAAGGGTTGCATGGACAGATGATAGCCGGTGCCCCAGCACTTGAGATTTTCTGCCTGCAAATAAGTGGAAATCACCGTCGTGTGGTCTGGCAAGTCGGGGAGGGTTTGGACGTTTATACACTGCAGCCTGCCGCAGACTGAATCTTCCCTTTTGCACTTTTGAAACTTTCGAATTCCTGTGATCTCACAGTTACCAAACTGGTCACCTATTAAATTAACTGCCTCGTAGCACCGGTCAGGAGCCTCCCTGGCATCTGGCCCAAAAATGCTCTGGCACTGCATATATCTGGATCGGCACCCCTTACGGAAACAACGACCATCGTACTTGCAAGGGGTTCCGTCCTGCTTATAGAAGTCATCCGGGCAGACACTTGAGCTCCCATCACAGTACTCTGCAAGGTCACATTCATTTTCTTCCCGTCTACACACGTATCCAGACGGGCGAAAGGCACAGTCATGACAGCAAAGCCCAATGCTGCAGTTGGCACCGAGTTTCAGTCTGCAGTTGGACTGGCAGCACCGATCTCCTCGACAGTCCTCCGTGGAACCACAATCACATTCCTCATCGTCTTCCACAATTCTGTTTCCACATCTCTTAATCACATAGCCAAGTCCTGGGATATCGTTGAGACATGTTGCTCCTGAAGATACGTGTTGGAAAAAATGAATATAGCTACAATTGCTGAACCCAGAGCGTCCTGTGCCCATGATGCAATTAAGCCTCCCCTTACACTGGCAGTATTCTTCGTCGTGCAGCATTCCCACAGCGTGGCCCAGCTCATGAGCAGACCAGGTGGCAGGGGCGAGGATGTTCACGTCGAGTAAACTACTGGCAGATCCGACATGCTCTAGAGAACACACTCTTCCAAAGGACCACGCCAGGGCATCCGAGTATTTCTTGTGGACATACAAATGTGCCCAGTCTGCCGGAAGTCGTTTATTAAGCACACTCTTTCTGTACAGCAGAAATCTGCCTAAAACTTCGGATAACTCGGGATATCCGAGGTATATTCTGTTACTGTGTGTCCACACTTCGAGAGCTTTGAGATGTATCCTCATGTTGACATCTTGAAAGTAGGTGTCCATAATCGAGGTCATGAGAATGGCGTCATTGATGACCTGCGAGAGGTTCCCGTTCATGAACGTGTACCGATGGTGGTCAAACACCAGCAGCAGCTCCAGGTACTTCGGGTGCTTGTAGGAGTCCGCGAAGTCCCGCAGCCTCGCGCGGGCCTCCCGGGGGGCCGCCCGCGGCGCCGCGGCGCCGTCGCCCAGGCCGCACGTGCGGCGGCCCAGCGGCTCCTGCTTCAGGCGGTACACGACGTGCTCGAA
>NW_007062051.1:0-1427 GCF_000164805.1 Carlito syrichta
AAAGCAGGGGAACACCACTCCAGGGTTAGGAAAGGGAGGAGCGTGCCAGCAGTGTCTTCAGGTAATAATGGTGGACAGTCCACTTGGACGCTACACTAACACATGGCAAGTGTCAGTGCCTTGGAGGTCACTCGCAGTGTGGCATCTAAGAGCATGTCAGTGGACATTGTGTGATCGGTCTCCGGGCCTCTCCTACACTTTGAAAGAGTCTTTTACCCATTTGTGACTTCGTAACTTCATGCACTGGTCCTCTGAGAAATACTGGCTCACTGAGTTCAGCAGTTGCCCCAATTCATCCCACAACAGTCAATAGTGTGTTCATCAGTATCACCACCAGTTTCATCAGAAAGTCCCTTAAGACTTGGGACGCTACTAAGCTCATTGTGTTGCAAGTGTTCAGGAATTATTAACTGAAAAATAAAATGTTGCCATTGGCAGCAAATCTGCCAGTTGTTTTCCTTGAAGGGACAGGCCATGACTTTGACTTTCAAGGAAACATCTGCCAAACACCCTCGTCTCGGTAGCCATGGCCTATCTCCAGGTGTCTTTTCAAGTGAAGCTGGCCTTCCGGGAAGGAGAGTGGCCAGTTCTGTTTGTAATTCAGCCAGTTCCACCGGTGTCTCGTGGAGACACCCCATCCCTGTGTGGAGACGGCCCGTGTCAGCACAAAGAATCTTGCAAAGTCACACCCTCCAGGGGAGCGGTCATACATTGGCAACCTCTCCTGCATTGTCAAATCCGTTCATAAATCGGTTTACGTGATTATCATTTTTACTGTGACTGTGAGTGTGTGTGAGTGTGTTACTGCGTGTGAGTGGCATGGATGAGTGTCACTCGCTGCCTGGGTGTGGACACAGGCACTTTCCCCACCACCAATTCTGCCCCGTCGGGGCAAACGTCAACATGGTTAAGAGGCGAAGTCCCGTCCCGGCATCGTCATGAAAACAGTTTTGCTCTTGGGTCCCCCCACAAATGTTCTGGGGCGCTCCAGGCACCTGGGTGCCCACCTGGTGAGAATTGCTGATCACGGATGAAGGTCAAAAAAAATCTCCAGAACTTCAAGAAAAGGCTCAACAGCTCCGATGGAGGCTCTGGTGTCAGTGGGGCGAGCCCATCTGTTGAGGGGTTAAAATGTGTGAAGCCCTTTGAGAGCGCTTTCTAGAAAGAGCTGGCGTGTCAACCTGTAAAGGGCTTAATGGCCCCTGCAGCGTCAGGGACGGTGTCTACCAAGTCGTGTGTCAAGGCAGAGAAAGGGCTCGGCGCCTAGGCTGACGCCGGTGCTCCTGATCAGGCTGAAGCAACGTGTCTTCTCGACTGGTGGACTGAGCCCCCGCCTCTTGCTTGAGTGTTGCCAGCCCCACTGCGGGTGTCTGGAAACCCCAGTTCACCTGCTGTGGGTGGAGCGGGTGGGGTGCTCGTCTCCGTAA
>NW_007062052.1:0-4141 GCF_000164805.1 Carlito syrichta
GCCCTTCCCGTCCCGAGGCTGAGCAGCTGGCTCCCCGGGGACACCCGAGGCGGGGTGGCCTGCCGCTGGTCTCGCGTGCTGGGGGCCCGGGCCGCCTGCGGGAGCGCCGGCCGCGGTGGCTGTGGGGGCCCCGCTGTGACACAGCATCCTGAAGGCCGCGCTTCTCGCGTGCTGGCTGTGTGCCGGGCACCGGGGCCACTTGCTTGCGCCTCCCGCCGCCCCGAGGGGGTGCCCGCCGGAGCCTGCTTTCTTGATGGGGGTGCAGTTGGGGCTCCGAGAGGTTAAGTGACTTGCCCGAGGTCACACAGCTTGGAGGTGGGACCCCGAATCCGACCTGCAGTTATTCTGGGTCATGTTTTGTGCGGCAGGAATTCACCGCAGACTCTGCCAGGCGGTGGGGAAGGGTGGGGGGCGGCGGACACCTTCTGCTTCCTCTCCAGCAGCCGGGGATCTCGGCCCCAGGGGGCGGGAGCCTGGGAGCGGGCTCTCCTGGGGGTCTGGGGAGAGGGATCCAGCCTGGCCTTTCTGTGAAGTCTGGTTTTATCTTAAGCGTTCATGCAAATTTGGCATTCGCCTGGCGACCCCGCTGTGTTTATTTTGAAATGAAAACATGGTTTTGAATTATTTAGCACCGTGCTCCAGAAAGCCGCCCCAGACAGGCTGGCAAGCCTAGTGGCCTTGGGGCTTCGGGGCCCAGGCCTCGAGCCCAGAGAGCTCGGGGCAGCTGTGGGCTTCGTGCCCGTTTTATAGATGAGGGCATGGATTCAGGGGTGAGGCTTCCAGCGTCCTGCAGCCTCTGGAAGAGGGAGGTCCCTGTCACCCTGTGAACATCTCGACTTATTTTATTTTGTGAATTCATCAAGTTTATTTTAGAGACAGGGTCTCACTCTGTCGCCCCGGCTGGAGTGCAGTGAGAGGATCACGGCTCACCACAGCCTCAGCCTCCTGGGCTCAGGCAGTCCTCCCGCCACAGCCTGCCGAGTAGCTGGGGCTTACAGGTGCACGCCACCAAGCCTGGCTAGTGAAGAAAAAAAATTGTTTTTGTAGAGTTGGGGTCTGGCTGTGTGGCCCAGGCTGGTTTTGAACTTCTGTCTTCGAGTGATCCTCCTGCCTCAGCCTCCCAAAGTGCTGGGATGACAGGTGCCCGGCCCTCGCTCTGTTGGGGAGCAGGGAGGCCGCCGAGCCCACACGTCCGCCCTCCCTCCACGCGGGCTCTGGCCTCAGGAAAGGAGTTTTCTGTTCACGGATGCGCCAGCAAGGGTCCTGAACAGATTCTGGGCGGGCCTGGGGTGTCGGTTCTGAGGTCCCGAGAGGAACTGACTTAGCATTGCAGGTTTCAGCTGTGCCACTCCGAGTTGTGGTGTCCTGGTCTGCAAAGTGGGCACATGGCTCCCCCCATGGGGTGGGGGAGGCCGGAGGGCAGGGTGTGGCTGGCCCTGGGCACAGGCCCGCTTCCCTGAGCCTCGGTGTGGCCGTCTCTAGAGTGGGGCGGCGATGGCGCTCCTGGCTCTCCTGTCCGGGGGCTCGAACAGGCCGCGCGTCTTGGGAGCAGTTGCTGTCCTTCCGTCCCACCCTTGTGTGGCCGCCTCCACCCTCCTTAAGGGCTGCTGCGAGGGGTCTCCGCGCTCTGGCCTCTTCCCCGGGCCCCTGGCTCCCTCCGCCCCTGCCCTGGAAGCTGGCTGCTGTTCCACTGAGTCACCCCACGTCTGTCTGGAGGTCAAGGGCAGCCTGGAGAGCAGGGGAGGCCACGGGGAGGGTGAGCAGGCCTCCCTCCCCCGTGAGAAGGGGACCCTGGCCGGCTCTGGAGAGACTCTGTGTCCGAGCCCTGCCGCCTCCAGGGGACAGCGGGGGAGAGGTCTGGGAGCCCACCGCCTCACTTTCCTCCTCCTCAAGAGGGGGAGAGAAAACCGCGCCCACCCGAGGGGGTCGCCTGAGACGCTGTCAGGAACCTCCTGGGGAGGGGAGGCGTCCACAGCTGCTCCGGCCACCTGAGATGTGGCCCCGCCTCCGACCGGCTGCATTTCACTTACAGGGAAGCACGGCCGCCATGGGAACCCGGGGCCGCCTCCCCTGGCTGCTCTGGGATTCAGTGGGAACAGGCCCTGCGCACTGGGAGCTGGTCTCTTCTCCTTTTTCAGTTGGCATCTCCTCTCCTGCCCAGGCTGGAGTGCAGGGGTGCGGCCGTAGCTTACTGCAGTCTCGGCCTCCTGGGCTCAAGCGACCCTCCCACCTCAGCCTCCCGAGCAGCTGGGACTGCAGGTGCCAGCCACCACCCCGCCCTGCCCATCTTCTGATCCTCTGTGGCAGCAAGCTCTTGTTGTGCTGCCCAGGCTGGTCTTGGCCTCCTGGGCTCAAGCGATCCTCCTGCCTCGCTTTTGCTTTCGCGCCGTGTCATCCCTGACCCCCTCGGCGGTCCTGTCTCCTGAGCCCTGTCCAAGGCTGCCCGGTCCCCTCGGCCCTCTGCCCGCATTCCTCGTCTCACCCCCTCATGTCCTTTCCCATCAGCCTCTGGGGCAGCACCGGCCAAAGGAATTTGGTCAGAATGTTGTGGATGTGCCAGCTCCCGACGGCGAGCACACGTGGCGTCAAGCACCCGAGTTTTATTCCTTGATTTCCATACCTTTGAGCAACCTCCTGTGGCCGGAGGTCCCTGCCGCCTGGCTGTCGTGACTTGCCTTTTGGGGCCTGGCCCATTCCCCCTGCCCTCCAGGCCGCCGACCTGAGTCGGGGCTCCCCGGCCGGTGCCCCTTCCTTCCTTGGCTGCTGTGGCTGCCGTTGCACCTGTGCAGAGCCCAGGAGGGGAGCCTTGGTGCAGAGGCCCTGCCCGGGAAGCTGCCTCCACAGAGACCCACGCCCAGCCTCCCCTGCGGGCATCTACATGGCTGATGCCAGGAAAGACTTGCTTCCTATCACGCAGCTCAGACTTAGGGTCTTCTGTTCACAGATCGTGGGCATCTTTGGCCGACGATTTTGGGGTGTTGCTTTTGAAAATACAGGCTGGGCACGTGGCTCACGTCTGTAATCCAATTTCTTTGGGAGGCTCAGGAGGGAGGATCGCCTGAGGCCAGGAGTTGGAGACCAGCCTGGGCAACATAGCAAAACCTGTTTTTGTGCATGTGCGCACGCACACCTACACACACACACACACACACACACACACACACACACACGACAGAAGGCAAAACATAGAAACACAAGGAGTCATGCATTCAAAACTCTGCCAATTGCTTGGAGCCCTGTAAAAGCTTATTTTTTATTGTAGAATATGCTGTAAAAATACCAGACAGCGTACGGAGGCGTGGAAGCATCTCTCTGTCCCTGGCTTCCCGGTCTCTCTCCCCAGGTGGCCACAGCTTCACGCGTCTGCGGTTCCCTGCAACCCTCGGTCCCATGTGGCCTTTGACGGATGCATATGTGCGTGCGTGTGTGTTCCCTTGAAAACAGACCCTCGTGTGGCATCACACCCCACGTTGGTGACTCACACTCGCTCCGTGTCACGACAGTCTCGGCCGTGGCCCCGGGGGCCGCGTTCCTCGGCCCCTGCCGGTGCACTCGGTGCATGTTCTCCTAGTGGTGGTAAAAGAGCCACAGAAGAGGAATGAATGTCTTACGACCCGTGACACTGCGTGAAATGCAGATCTCAGTGCCCGTAAATAAAGCTTGATGGGAACGTGCGTGTCTTGGGGGCGTCAGCCTTTGCGGAGGCCAGAGGTGGTGAGGCAGACGGGAGCCCAGAGGCCTGCCTGCCCGCCCCAGGTCCTCGCACTCTGACCCTGGAGTGTGCGTGCCAGTGCCGCGTGGGCTCCTCGTTTTTTTCCAGAGACAGAGTCTCACTCTGTCCCCTAGGCTGAAGTGCAGTGACGCGATCATAACTCACTGGCCTTAAGTGGTCCTCTCACCTCGGCCTCCCAAAGTGCTGGGATTCCTGCTCGTTTTTTCTTTTCCTTTGTAGAGATGAGGTCTGTCGATGTTCAGGCTGGTCTTGAATTCCTGGCCTCAAGCAGTCCTCCTTATGGCCTCCCAGAGTGCTGGGTTGATAGGCGTGAGCCACTGCGCCCGGCCCACCACATTCTTGCAACCTCAGCAGAGCCTGCCACAATTTTCATCATTGAGGAGACAGGCCGAGAGGGGTGTGAGTTTT
>NW_007062052.1:4161-6118 GCF_000164805.1 Carlito syrichta
CTCACCTCAGCCTCCCAAAGGCGTGGGATTACAGGCTAAGCCACTGAGCCCAGCTGGGTGTGAGTTTTAAGGTTACGCCCAGTGGCCCAAAACCCTTCTCTCTGGCCCAAAACCCTTCTCTCTGGCCGGGAGCAGTGGTTCACGCCTGTAATCCCAGTACTGTGGCAGGCTGAGGCAGGATTACTTGAGCCTAGGAGTTCGACATGAGCCTGGGTAACATAGTGAGACCTCATCTCCCAAAAAAAAAAAAAAAAAAGGTCCCTTCTTCTGGCTGGGGGTATTCTTGCCAAGTTAGGCGTACATTTATGGTTGTAATTGTCTTCTGCAGAATCAGTAGGAACCAGGGATATGGTTAAGGCAGTTAGTGGTTGGCCGGACTTTTGGCCCAATTTTTTTGTCTAAACAATGCCTGAAACCCGAAAACCTTTGCGGTACTACATAGTTGCTGTAGCACCTCCTGCAAGATGCTACATAGTTTTTACAGTTTCCCCAAACCACTTACCATTCATCTTGTTTCTCTCTTTGCTTTGGCTGCTAGGAAGCTCAGTGCCAAATGTGCAGCCTGCCCGCAGCCATTGTAGGTCTCTATGCTTGGGTTTTTATCTGTTTCTCCTGATGTCAGATTTGGTCGTCTCTGTTCCCTTTCACTGACCTGGTTCTCTGATCTGATCTTATCGTGTACATTCCTGAGGGTTGGCTCAGCTCTCCAGGCCGAGGAAGACACTTTGCGAGATAACTTCCGGCCCCAGCCCTGAGTGCTGGGTGGTGGTGGGGTGCTCACGGGGGAAACCGAGGCGTGGCCAGTGTGTGTGTTCACAGGATCAGACTCGAGGACAGCGGGGTGGGTACTTGGGTCCGACTTGGGAAGGTGTCAGCGAGGGGCTCGGAGGGGAACGGGCCCTGGAGGGAGGCCCAGGAGCAGCTTGCGGGCAGAGCAGGAGAGTGTCTGAGGCCACCTGCCCTGGTGCCTCGTGCAGCCTGACTCGTGTGGCCTTGGCTTCCCCTGCTGGGGGTGACCTGGAGCTGGGTAGGGGTGCGGGGACAGTGAGCCCAGGGTGGGCGGGTTGGACGAGACTGGGTGGCCTGCTGTCCCTGGCCTGCGTGTGTATGCGCGTGCGTGCAGGTGCGTGCGTGTGCGCCTGGGGCCAGCAGCCCCTGGGCTCAGGCTTTTCTGGGCCGGAGGCTGAGCCTCCCAGCCTCCCTGCCTCCCGCCCTGGCCTTCTGTGCTTTCCCGGCCAGCGTGGGTGCTTTAGGGGTCGTGGGTCCGGGCGACCTGACCCCGGGCGAGGAACAGCCCCGTGGAAAGCTCCTCAGTTTACCCAGAGACCCAAGGGAGTGATGAGTGCTTCAGCTTGCCAGCAGGGGAATGGGGTGATGAGTGCCTCGGTTTAGCCAGTGGTCACCCTGCAGGCCACCCCCCCTTCTCTCCTGCTCATAGATCCCGGAGCTGACCCCGGGCTGGCAGCGGGTCCAGCGCCCTCCCTGCCGAGGCCCTGGGACGTTCCTAGGGCCGGATCCCACCTGGGTAATGCTTGGCCCGGGAGCTGCTCGCCCCAGGCCTGCACCCTGACTTCCTCCTGCCACGTGGGGCCCTGCATTCAGCCGCCCCTTCTCGCTGCCTGGCCCCACCTGCCTCCTCCCTGGCCTCTGGGTCCTCTGCACGCGCAGGCATTTCTCTGGGGGATCGGCGAGGCTGCAGCCGCTGGTGTGACACGGCCTCTCTCACATGCGGGCTTCTTGCCACATTTTCTTTTTGAGCCAGGGTCCCGTTCTGTCGCCCGGGCTGGAGTGCAGTGGCACGATCACAGCTCCTGGGCTCGGGTGATCCTCCTGCCTCAGCCTCCCGAGTGGCCAGGACTGCAGGCGTGGGCCACCGTGCCCGGCTAATTGTTTTGGGATTTTTTTTTTTTGAGTTGGAGTTTCACTCGGTCGCCCAGACTGGAGTGCAGTGGCTGCT
>NW_007062052.1:6138-9948 GCF_000164805.1 Carlito syrichta
GCGGGTCTCGAATCCACGGGCTCAGGCAATCCACTCACCTCAGCCTCCCAAAGCACGGGATGACAGGCTGAGCCACCGAGCCCGGCTTGACACCCATGACACCCTGCGTTGTTTCAGCCACATTTATTTCCCACCTCGACGCTGGGCCGTGTCACTCCTAGAACTCAGCCTGCTACGCCGAGCCGGTCGGACAGAGTGGCCCGGGTGGCTGGCATCCGTGGAGGAGGACACGCGGCCTCCAAGGTCCAGAGGGTGAGGCCGGGTGGCTGTGGAGGCAGAGGCGGAGGGACGCAGCTGGGCGCCGAGGCCCCCCGGGCACGGAGCAGCCTGGGCAGACACCGCCTGGGAGCCTCCCCCCGGGCCCTGTGGGCTGGGCAGGCCCGCCGAGCCAGGTGGCGTGGGCGGTGCCACGGGAAGGCCCTGGCGGGTGCCGGGCAAGGGCAGCCCTGGGGCGCGCAGCATGTGTCATGGGGTGTCCTTACCCGTCACCCCGGCGACCGGTTCCCACACCCCTCAGGCCCTCATGCCGCCGTCCCTCTGCTGCTCGGACCCTCATCTCGGTGGCTGCCAAAGCCACTCCCTCCCCTGGCCTTCCAGGCTCTGCCCGTCTGCCCCGTGTCACGCTTCCTCTGCGCCCCAGGCCCTCGCTCACGCTGTTCCAGCTGCACCGGCCTCCTTGCTGCTCCTCCCGAAAAGCACCAGACAAGGCCGGGTGCCGTGACGCACGCCTGTCATTCTGGCATTCTGGGAGGCTGAGGTGGGAGGATCACTTGAGCCCAGCCTGGGCAGCATAGCAAGACCCTGTCTCTACAAAAGATAAAGACGTTAGCCAGGCGTGGTGGTGCACACCTGCAGTCCCAGCTACTTAGGAGGCTGAGGTGGAGATCGCCTGAGCCCAGGAGGTCAAGGCTGCAGTGAGCTGTGATCATGCCAGCCCGCGCGATGGAGACCCCCCTCAAATAAATAGAAACAAAAGCACCAGCCAGGCCCCCACCGCAGGGCCTTTGCACGTGCTGCCCAGCAGCCCCCCTGGGGTCCGTGTCTCTGCGTCCTTGTGGCTTACTGTGGGCGGTGCCCCCTCCTCCCTTCTCCCCTCTAGCGTTGGTTCCTGGCGTGGCGGCCTCACACGTGTGCCCTGTCATGTCTGTCACTCCCTGTAGTCGCCATTCCGCGGGGCTGTGCCTTCTGTCTGGGTTCCTGCCGTGTCTGGGTGCCGGAGCGGCGCTGGGTGCAGTCGACACTTAGCAGGTGTGGCTGGGCTTGCCCCTGGCTGATTGGGGTGTGTCTGGCGCCTCTGCCCTCCTTGAGGCCACTCCTGCTCCCGCCAGACCCCAGACCCTTGCGTTGTGACCGGCCCCTGCTGGCACGGAGCTTGGCGCCTGAGCTCAGGGGTGCATATCCGCCGTGAGGCCCAGAGGGAGGACGGCCAAATGCCAGCTGCTTCAGCCTCCGTGCCTCTGGGTCCCCATCCGTGCGACGGGCGCGATCAGATGCCTCCCAGGGCCTGGGCTGCAAGCGAGGTCACGCGCTGGGAGCCTGGAAGCCTCAGCCCCGTCGGCTGCCGAGCTACGTTACCAGGTCACCGCATGCTGCTCCAGATGGCTTTTCTGGGGGAGTGGGAGCATCAGCTGGTGGGCCTGGGGCTGGGGAGGGCCCACGGGGGGCCTGGGAGCCTGCGGGGGGGGCAGGGACCAGTGGAGGTACGTGTAGGGAGCCTTTGTCCTGGCAGCGGCCTGGGTGGCTCCTTCCTGCCCCCAGCAGCGTTCTGGGGGCGTCTGTTTGGCAGGAGAGGAGCCTATTCATTAGCTCTGGGAAGCCAGGGCCGGGGCCCCTGTGCCGTCCCGGCCGAGCGTTCCCGTCGCTGCTTCGGTTTCTGCATCTGTAGAACGGGAGTAGCCGCCTTGCCTGCCCTGTCGGGGACAGACGCTCTGGGGACACCGGGATGGGGGCGCGCGTGGGTGGGCGCCGTCACAGCTGTCTGCACTGGGGCTTGCGTGGGATGTGCGATTTGCCATCTGGGCGGGGACTCCGGGGGGGCCCTCGAGGACATCCAAGAGCTCATGCAGCTCCTGAGAGAGCCCGCCGAACGCTCGTGGTGACCCCTGTGGCCGGAGCTGTTTCCCCGTTGACAGGTGGGGAGGCTGCGTGGCTCGTAAACCCCATCCTTGGTGGGCGGGCAGCTGTCCTGGCAGGGCCGGTCCCGTCCTTGGCCCCTTTCCCGGTGGCCCTCGGGAGTGGCCGGGAACAGTTCCCTCCCTGGCCAGCCCATTCTCCCGTTCTCTCCACGTGGGCTCCCAGGCCAGCTCTGCTGCAGAACGCTGACCCTGCCATCTTGACTTCTCCCCCGGCTGCTAAGAGCAGCTGCGCCAGGAAGCACTTCTCCGGCTCCCGCCCTGGCCCCACCGCCTCCATGGTCCAGGCTGCCTGCAGGTTTGCTGTGTGGCCTGCGGGCTCTGGCTGCCCTCTCTGTATCCGGAGACTCCAGAGCACCGCGGGGTAGGGGGACGCACGGAGGCTCGACCTTGGGAGGCTTCTGGGGCTGCCTGGAGGAGGCAGGCCCTGCTGGGTGCCAGTCGGGCGGGAGTGGAGGGCAGGTGACCGGGAGGCCAGAGGGCCCGGCCTTCAGAACCGCCCGCTTCCAGTTCTCGCACGGCCTCCCTGGGACCCACCAGACCCGGGAAGGAGGCCTTGGGGAGTCCCCAAGGGTCGCAGCGGGTCGGGTGCCGCTCTGTGGTTCTCGCAGGGCTGGCTCTGGACCCGTCTGGCCTGCCCCGGGAGCTCTGGGCCGGGAGCGCAGGGACACCAGCTTCCGGGGAGTGCAGGGTGGTCCTGCCGCCCGTGGCCTCCTCTCCCCAGCTGCCTCCTCTGCCCTCGGCTGATGGTGCCGCGGGGGCAGGGCTGCCGGTCGTCCCAGCTCTGCGGGGCCTGCCCTCGGCCGCACAGAGCTCTGGGCGTGGCCGGTGCCCGCGTGGTTCTGGCCCAGGTGCAGGGAGGGCACGAGGAAGTGTAGAGGACATAGGTCTTCTGTACGGCAGGGACTTGTGACCGGTTGAAAAAGTGGTCAGGGTTGTTGACGGACACAAGGCGGGAGAGTCACTGAGGCCAGGAGGTGGAGGCCAGCCTGGGCAACATGGTAAGACCCTGTCTCTAACAAAAGGAGAAAGGTTAGCCGGGCACAGTGCGGGAGGCCCAGGTGGGAGCATCCCTGGGGGCCTGCCTGGGCGACACGTTTCTACAAAAAAAGAAGAGGAAAGTCAGGAGAGTGTTGACTGGTGAGTTCATGCTAAGCCGACGGGCTCTCCAGGGCAGGCCAAGGGCCTGACCCGTGTCCAGCAGGGGCCGGACCCGCCCCGCGGGGACGTGCATTTGTCACCTAGGGTGGCTTGGGGTGCTTCTCCATGCTGTGAAGGAGGGAGCGACTGCAGACTCAGCGTGTCAGGGTGGGCCTTGGGAGTGGCCTTGAAGCCCAGCGAGGTTGGGTTTTGGAGGCTGTGGTGAGAGTCAGGGTCCCGTGAGGCCTGGCCCGGAGGCTGTGGGGTGCCTGGCAAGGGAGGCCGTCGTGGTGGAGTGAGACTGACCGGCCGGGCGTCGTCCCGAGACCATCTGGGACCGTCTGGGACTGTCTGGGACCGTCTGGTCGGTGACTGGGGCTTTGCGGGAAAGAGTTGGGGTCCCCTCAGGTTCATCTTGGACCTCCAGAGCCACGCGGCGTTCGCTCTGTGCCCTCGTGCTGCTGCATCTGGCCCGGCTGGGCTGTGCGTCTTGTTCTCGCCACCTGGTGCAGGCGCAGTGTGGGTCGCCCCTGCCGGT
>NW_007062052.1:9968-10313 GCF_000164805.1 Carlito syrichta
TGGGGAGGGTGTTGGTGCCCCATGGCTTGTTCTCCTTTCGAGTCCGTGGGGATTTCTGGATGGTCAGAAACAGCGCGTCCCACGCCAAGTCACGGTGGCCTCTCCCGGAGGGCCTCCCACGGGGGTCCCCGCAGGGTCTCGGTGCAGGCCTTCCTGGGCAGGTGTGGGGGATTCTCTGAACAGGAGGCGGCAGCAGCCTCCTTCCAGCCCCACACGCCCACCCGGCCCGCAGCCAGGAACCCAGGCCTGCAATGACGTGAAACCGGATCTGGAGGCGGGAGAGGCCCTGCCAGGGCTCTGGGACAGGCCAGGCTGCAGGCTTGTGGGCCGGGTGGAGTCTGGGGG
>NW_007062052.1:10743-12665 GCF_000164805.1 Carlito syrichta
ATTGTAGAGATGAGGTCTCGTCAAGTTGCCCAGGCGGATCTCGAACCCGCGGGCTCAGGCCATCCACTCACCTCGGCCTCCCAAAGGCGCGGGATTACAAGCTGAGCCACCAAGCTTGGCTCAGAATTGTAATTTTAAGAAAGAGACAGGTTCTTGCTGCGCTGCCCAGGCTGGAGTGTAGTGGCTTGACCGTAGCGCACTGCAACCTCCACCTCCTGGACTCAAGTGACCCTCCCACTTCGGCCTCCTGCAGGTGGATGTGACCACACCTGGCCGGTTTTCTAGTTTTAGTTTTTATTTTCTGCAGAGGCAAGGTCTTGATATGTTGCCCAGGCTGGTCTTGAACCCCTGGCCTCAAGCGATCTCCCGCCTCAGCCTCCCAAAGTGTGGGATTACAGGTGACAGCCACTGCACCTGGCCGTGGCTGTCGTTTATTGGGAAAAGAAATTGCAGGTGATCTCCAGGTCACTCGAATGCCCGCAGGCCACGGCCTGTCCCCGGGCCGTGGGCTTTTCTGTGGGCCTCTGCCGGTGTCCCTGCACGGCCGTGTCCTGCCTACGAGCTGGTGAGGTTCACTCGACTGTGTCGACCCCCACCCACCATGGGCGTGGGGGCTTCGCGGGTCAGCAGGGCTCACGTGTCCACACCAGGGGGTCTCCTCCATGCCTGGATAGGCAGCAGACCCTGGGAACTCTGGGCCCAGGCTCCCCTCCCCACTGCCCCTTACCTGCTCTGGCCTTGGACACCTTGTCCCATCGCCCCGTGCCTCAGTTTCCCCATATGTGCAACTGGGGCCAAAATACCACCTGCCCTTTAGGACTGTCTGAGAGCGGCAAGGGCCATACATACTGCGTTCAGCTTCCTGCCGGGAGCCGCGATTCTTCTTTTTTTGAGTCAGGGTCTCGCTCGGTCACCCAGGCTGGATGCAGTGGCACCATCACGGCTCACCATGGCTTCCACCTCCTGGGCTCAGGCGATCTTCCTGTCTCAGGCTCTCAAGTAGCTGGGACAACAGGCATGCGCCACCACTCCTGGCTCATCTTTTCATTTATTTGTAGAGACAAGGTTTCGCTGTTGCCCAGGTGGGTCTCTGACTCCTGGGCTCAAGCGATCCTCTCGTCTTGGCCTCCCAGAGTGCGGGGACGACAGGCGTGAGCCACCACACCTGGCCTGTCCTTATTACAGTTTGCACCTGTAATTTTCTGTGAGCTCCAGGTGGCTGACTTTAGCCTTGGGTTGTGTTTTGTCTTGGGGCAGGTGGCCCCTGGGTCTGGTACTGCCGTGGAGCGAGGCTGCTGGGTGTAGGCTGAGTACCTCTGGGCGCCCGTGTGTCTTGGCGGGGGCTCGCAGTCCTGGGGTCGCCTGGGCTGCCTCTCTCCCCTAGGAGTGCCAGGCCCTGCCCTGTCCTTGTGGATGGTGCCCCTGGCCCGGCCAGGCATGGGACTCGGCAGCTGCCCGTCAAGACGGGTGTTTCTGCTTTTAGGAGAACAGAGAAGGTGGGAAACCAGAGGGCCAAGACCTGTCATGCGCCAGCCACGTCCGTGCAGAGTGAGGTGGCCCATTCTGGGTGCGGGCTCCGACGGGAGGGCGCGATCGGACCCCCAAGTGACCGTGGGGGGCTGTGATGCTGGAGCCCCCGCGCCAGATGCAGGAGTCGGGATTCAGGGACGCAGCCGGTGTCGGGCGGCTGGGATGGGCTTCGGTCGGTGGGACACGGGTGTGTGTCCCGCCTCTGTCCCTGCCAGCTGCCTCGCGGAGCCCTGGGACCTCGGCTCCAGAATGGAACGGGTCCCGCAGGAGGCCCTGCACACAGTTGGTGCCCAGTAATGTGTGGGTGCATGCCGTGGGTGTGGCAGGACGTCTCAGCCTTGGCACTGCTCACGTTTGGGGGGTCCGTCCTGTGCACTGCGCGGTGGAGCTGG
>NW_007062052.1:12685-17758 GCF_000164805.1 Carlito syrichta
AGCGGGGGAGGGTGCTGAGGTGGGAGCCGGGGAGGGTGACAGGGTGGCAGAGGGGGAGGCCAAGAGGCTGAACCCTCACCTGTAACGCGACAGCCACGTCCACGCGGAGCCCCGCCCCTCCGTCTGCCTCCCAGATTCCGTTGTGACAACCAGAGGCATCTCAGACATTTCCCAACAGCTTCTGGGCCCCCCCGACCTTGGCCGCTCCTGATGGGCTCTCAGGGGACCCTTGGGAGGGACGACAGGCCGTGACGGAGCTTTCCTTGGCTCCCGTGCTCAGCACATAGACCGGGCTCCTCCACATCCTTTAATTAAGTGCCGAGGGTGTACTTGTGGGCCGCCCCGTCTTGACAGTGGGATGCTCCGGCCTGTTTCCCCCTCTGTGAAATGGGATAAGGGTTATCTGGAGAGTTGCCTGTGGGGAGCCCTGTCACCCCTTGGCTGGCCTCACGTGGGACTCAAGTCCCTTCCACGGGGCCTCGAGCGTGGGTCTGTCCTGGGGCGCAGCCGCCGTGCTTGACCGGGTGGGTGGGGGTCTGGGTCAACAGGGGTTTGGTGGTCTTTCTACCCCCCCCACTGCCGGGAGTGGGAAATCCCTGAGGGATTTGTTTGTTTGTTTGTTTTGGGTTGGAGTCTCACTCTGTCACCCCGGCTGGAGTGCAGTGGCACACTCACAGCCACCGCAGCCTCGACCTGCCGGGCTCCGGCGATCCTTCCGCCTCAGCCTTCCAGGTAGCTGGAACTACAGGCACATGCTACCACGCCTGGCTGATTTTTTGATTTATTGTAGAGATGAGGTCTTGCCAAGTTGCCCAGGCGGGTCTCGAACCTGCGGGCTCAGGCGGTCCACTCACCTTGGCCTCCCAAAGCGCGGGATGACAGACTGAGCCACCGAACCCGGCCTACCCGGCCTACCGTGGTTCTTTTGATCCTGAACAGTCCCCTGCCACCCTGCACAGGCCTGTGTGGGTGGGGCTTCCCCTCCCATTCGCGTTCCTTCCGCTGTCCCCTTGCCTGGAGGTGGGGCCAGGGCTTCATTTTATGGATTGTTTTAGGGACAGGGTCTCTGTCGCCCAGGCTGGAGGGCAGTGGCACAATCACAGCTCACTGCAGCCTCAGCCTTCTGGGCTCAGCGATCCTCCCACCTCAGCCTTCTGAGGACCTGGGACTACAGGTGTGTGTCACCACACTCGGCCTATTTTCTTCCTTTTTGTTGAGATGAGGTTTTGCCATGTTGCCCAGGCTGGTTTTAAACTCCTGGGCCCAAGCAGTCCTCCTGCCTTGGCCTCTCAAAGGGCTGAGATTACAGGTGTGAGCCACCGCACCTGGGTTTCTAGGCCTTTCTGATGGTGGAGGCACATACTGCGTTAACACCGAGCCCGGCTGTTTTCTTTTCAACAACAGTGGCAAACGGGGCTGGACGCACGACGCACACCTCTCATCCCAGCACTTGTGCACTTTTGGAGGCCAGGGCCGGAGGATTGCTGGGGCCGGCCACCTGCTGAGTCTGGGTGGGTGGTGGCCGGGCGCGGGGCCCAGGGAGGGCGAGGGTGAGCCCCACGGCGTGTCCGGCTGCGTTTCACCATGGCCCACTTTACAGATGGGGACACGGGGGCTCAGAAGCCCGGCAGCTTCCTCAGGCCTCAGGAGCAGGACCACCCGGGGACCAGGTCCTGTCTGGGGCCGGATCGGGGCCGGCCCGACCTCTGCAGGGCATGCCCCTTGCCAGCCTCTGGGTCCCGCTGCATGGCAGGCACGGCTGATGGTTCCTGCCGGGAGCTGGCCTGGCTGGGGGCTGGGGCAGCATCTGCAGGGCGGAGTGGGAGCAGTGGAGGGGGGAGGCCGAGGCAGCCACCTCTCCGTCTCTGAACGTCCCTGGGCCCCGTGACATCTCTTTCACCCTCTCCGGCCCAGGCAGCTGGTCGCTTTTGGGGCGGCGCCCTCCCCAGGCAGCCTCTGATGCTCAGCTCTGGCCGGGGCGGAGGCTGGGACAGAGACCCGGTTCTGGGGGCTTGGGTTCTGGAGCCCCAGGCCGGGCAGTCACCTCCTGCTGGGGACACGGGGTCTCCCTGGCCCCGGGTGGCCTCGACTCGGCTTTTCGGCCAGCCTAGAAGCGGGGCCGAGGTGTTCTCTTCTATACGGGCAGCTGCAGGCACGGGGTGGCTCCTGGAAGCGTCCATGTCGTCGGCCGCTTGCTCGCCTCCCAGCCCGCCGGGGAGGCGGGCGCTGGGTGGGTGCGCACTCTCAGCCTCCCTGCCTCTGTGTTACAGGGAGGGCGGGGTGTGAGTGACTGCGAGACTTCCAGGGTTCGGCGGTGATGCCCTCGCGAGACTGGGTCGGGTGCCTGTGGGTGGCCAGGGTGCGCGGGGCCGGACAGGCAGGTGGACAGATGGGGGCCTCGGGCGGGACCGCCCCGGGCCTCCACGGCCTCTGTGCTGGCCTGCCCTCCCCCTGCGTCTCGGCCGTCCTTGGCCAGCGCTGCCCGCTCCCCTGACAGCCGTCCACACCCAGCCTCTGATGGCTCCCGCGGCCTCCGGAGGGGCCCCCTGGCCGCGGCGGGGCTGACAGGAGCTTCCTGAAGTGGCCTCTGCACTGGGAGGGCCCGAGGGAGCAGCGCCCCGTAGAGGGTCCGGCTGGTCCTCCTCTCTCCCCGCGTGGCTGGCTGTGCAGGCTTGGGCAGTGGCTGCCCCTTGGGGCTCAGCTCCCCTCCGTGAAATGGGGTCCGCACGGCACCCACCTCGCCGGGCGGGAGGAGGTGCTCGCCAGGCTCTGCTGTGAGGACAGTGTGGGTGTGCAGGCTGCTGGCACCCAGTCCTGGTGCTGGTGTTGCGCGCTCCTGCTGGGGCCAGACGAGGTTGGGGCCGGCTGCTGCTGGTTTCCCTGGCCGTGTCCCCTGGATGGGGCCGTGTCCCTTGGATGGGGCTCTGTCCCCTGGATGGGACTGTGTCACTCTGGATGGGATTATGTCTCCTGGGTGGGGCTGTGTCCCCCTGGATGGGGCGTGCCCTGGATGGGACTCTGTCCCCTAGATGGAGCCTTGTCCCCCGGATGGGGCCGTGTCCCCCTGGATGGCACTGTGTCTCCTGTGTGGGGGCGTGTCCCTCGGTTGGGGCTCTGCCCCTGGTTGGGACCGTGTCTCCTGTATGGGGCCGTGTTCCCTGGTTGGAACCGTGTCTCCTGGATGGAGGTGTGTCCCTCTGGACGGGGGCATGTCCTGGATGGGGCTGTGTCACCCTCGGTGGGGCCTTGTCCCCTGGATGGGGCTCTGTTCCCTGGACGGGACTGTGTCACCCTCAGTGGGGCTCTGTCCCCGGTTGGAACCGTGCTCCTGGCTGGAGCCGTGTATCCTGGTTGGGGTTGTGTCCCCCCACAGGTGTGTAGCCTGGGTCCCCCTCAGATGGCCACAGCCTGCCTCCTGGTTGTCGCCCAGCCCTGTCCACTCCCACTGTGCTGCCGTCCGGTGGCCTGTCCCTAGGGGCCAGCGCCAGGGCCGGGGGGTCCCGGGTCTTGTGTTCATAGCTTCTCAGCGATCGCCCGGCTGCTCCCAGGCCCAGGTGGGCGCGGAGGTCCTGGCCAGCGCGGGGGCGATCTGGATCGGGCCCTGTCACCTAGGCGCCACGGGCTTCACCAACACCCAGAGTGTGGATGGCAGTGGGGTTAGGGGACCCTGGGAAACCTCCGGCGCCTGCTGGTTGACACTTGTGCCGGCCCCAGGGCACAGAGGCCTGGGTGTCCTCCAGTCGGGAGGAGCCTGGCGGGACTGGGCCACGGCAGGCCCGGCAGGAGGGGCTGCCTGAGCAGGTGAGGGCAGGAGGGGCTCACAGCAGGGTACTCGGGAGGGCGCCAAGCCGTGCGTGCGCGGGAGCGTGACCTAGAGCGGAGGTGGGTGTGACCGACAACCAACACGGACCCGTGGAGCCCGTTCACACACTCCCAGGTGCCCCAGCTGCCAGCCATGCATGGTCTGGAGACCCCTCCTGCCCTCAGGCGATGGCCTGGCGCCTGAGGCCTGAAGAGTACGACCCAGGGTTCGAGTCCGGGTTCGCCCACTCCCTCACGAGGTGGCCTTGGGCACGTCATCTCTGCCCCCTGAGCTGCGGTCTCCTGGTCTGGGACACGGGTGGCCACAGCCCTCCCAGGTCCTGGGAGGCTGAACCAGGAGCCCAGCACGGGCTCAGGAAGCGTGTGTCGGCCGGTCCTTCCTCACCCAGAGCTGCCCGGTGGGGCTACGGGCTCACCCTCCCTCGCCGCCTTTGTGGTCTTTAGTTTTGAATTATTTTTGAGTCGGGGTCTCATTCTGTCATCTGGGCTGGAGTGCAATGGTACACTCACGGCTCCCAACAGCTTCGACCTCCTGGGCTCAAGCGATCCTCACACCTCAGCCTCCCGAGTAGCTGGGACTACCGCCGTGCACCACCACGCCCAGCTAATTTTTTTGTCATTTGTAGAGATGAGATCTCGCCATGTTGCCCAGACTGACCTGGAACGCCTGGGCTCAAGGGATCCTTCCACTGTGGCCTCCTAGAGTGCTGGGATTACGGGTGTGAGCCGCTGCCCCGGCCTGCCTTGTGGATTGTGGATTCTAATGTGTCCTTCTCTGCCCTGTCCCCCTCCCCCGCCGTCTGCCTTGTCCCTGCCTGGATGGGTGCGGTGGCCTCCCAACCTGGCAGTGGCTTCCAGGTTCTGTGGAGCCTGGTCCTCGCTGCCTGCATGGCCTCCCAGGGTGCCGCTGCTCTGGGAGAATCCAGAGGGTCTGCAGGGCCCTCCCCTCCTGCACCCCTTGCTCCGCTGGGCCCTGGTCCCTTCCTAACGGGCCTTTGCCCAGGTCTCCCCTCCCCCGCCCCTCGGTCACCCCGGCTTCTGGCAGACCTGGCAGCCGCCTCTCCGGGAAATCCCTGCTGAGTCCCCTGACGTGGGAACCATCTTTGGACCTGTGTGCTGCCGGGTCACTGCTGGGTCGTGACCTGGGCCGTGACCTTGCGGGGACTGCAGGGCTGGCTGGAGTCCGGGAGGGGGGGACGGTCCTGCCTATGCCCCCCCTCGGGGGGGGGGCAGACGGGTTTCTGGGAGCCG
>NW_007062052.1:18142-21139 GCF_000164805.1 Carlito syrichta
TCACCTCAGCCTCCCAAAGGCGCAGGATTACGGGCTGAGCCACCAAGCCCGGCTGAGACTGTCTTGAAAACAGGCGTGGGGAGTGGTCCCGTTTTCCCGATGGGAAGACCACGCCCAGAGGGCCAAGGGTGTCCCACAGTCTTAGCTGTCAGTGGAAAAGTTGGGCCCCTGGTGTTCAGGGTCTCTGTGCGCTATTTTTTATCGCTGCTTTTAGTCACACAGCAATGAACCCAGTGGACGATGCATACGGCCGGGTGCGATGGCTCACGTCTGTCAAGCCGGCACTTGGGGAGGCGGAGGCGGGAGGATTGTTTGAACCCAGGACGTTGAGACCAACCTGGGCGACATCACAAGACCTTGTCTCTCCAAAAATTAGAAACATTAGCCGGGCTGGATGGCACACGCCTGGCTTCCCAGTTACTCGGGAGGCTGAGGCAGAAGGGATGCCCGAGTCCAGGAGGCTGAGGCTGCGGTGGGCTGTGCTCATGCCACTGCACTGCAGCCTGGGCGACAGAGTGAGACTCTGACTCAAAAAAAATAACTAGCAAAAAACAAAATACAAAACAGAAGCTGCCAGATTGTCCCCAGTGGCTCCACCCTACCTTCAGTGCACGAGGACTCCCCTAGCTCCTCACCAACTCTCAGTGCTGTCTGTCTAGTGTAGCCGTCCTAGCAAGTGTGTGACGGCTTCTTGAGGTTTCCTCGTGCCCCCCTGATGGCTAATGAGGGTGAGCATCCCTTCCTGTGCCTACTGGCTGTGGATGTGTCCTCTTTTGTGAAGTGTCTGTCTAGTCTCTTGCCCGTCTTTCTGCTGGGTTGACTGACTCTTATTTATTTGTGAGCACTCTTTATATATGCAGGCTACAAGTTGTCCTTGCCCTGTGTTTCTGTATGATGACTTGATTAGGAATTGTGAGAGTCGTAGACCTGCCTGTCCTTCAGGCGTCTACCTGCTTGCTTGCGGCAGGGTCCTCTGGGAGGTCAGTGGGGGCAGTCTCCCTTGTGGCACCAGCCCCAGGCCCCAGGAGGCCTTGCCAGGGTGTGGGGCTGAAGCCCAGCTCTGCCACTTCCTCGCTGGAGGACCCAGGGCATGAGACTTGGATTCTCTGACCCGCAGTCTCCTCTTCTGTCAAATGGGTGGCAGTGCCTGATACCTGGTGGCAAACGCTGGGCCTGATGGACGTAGCGCCCGGGCCCTGGCTAGCGGACGTGGTCGTCGTGCTGAGCCTTGATGCACTGTGTTGAGTAACGAAACCGTCTTTTCTCTGCAGGTCTCCAAGCCTTGGAGGACACACCTTGCCGGCGGCAGTTTCTGGTAGGTTCACATCTGTCCCCTTACGCTGTCCCCAGGATTCACACTGCAGGGGGCCAAGGCTTGGGAGGCGGGTCTGGAGTTCTGAAGAGCCACTGGCTCTGCCTGGCGTGTGGTGGGGCCTGAACCTCAGGCGAGTCTGACACTAGAGCTGTCCCTGGGGACAGGAGGGCCCCTGGACAGGGATGCTGGGACACTCGGTTGAGGAGGAGGGGAGGGTGCCGGCTTCTAGGGGGTTCTCGGGCTCAGGCTTTTGTGCTGTGACAGTGGCTGCAGGTGTGGCTGGGCCCTCTGGTGGCCCAGGGGTTCGGGTGGTGGTGCTGGAGGGAGCCCTGGGCTGGCTACTGTGGTCCCTGTGCCTGGGGTCCGGCAGCCAGGGCTCCGTCTTAGCTGGGCGCCCAGGGCCGGGGGCTGCATGTCTCTGCACCAGGGGTGATGGTGGTGTCCCCGGGTAGGGTGGTGATGCCGAAAGCCACGGGGCACAGAGCGGGGGCACCGTGGCCTGATGGTCCGGGCCGTGCTTCTCAAGATCACCCCAGTGTGTGAACCTTGTGGCTAGAATCGGGCTGTGACCCTGGGTCCACAAATGGGGAAACAGGCCCAGGTGGATTGCCTGTCCCGAGTCTCAGCCGGAAGCAGAGAGCTGGGGACAGAGAGGCCTTTTTCACCGCTGCCCGGGTGCCCATGCATTCTTGCGGCGCGTGCTGTGGCCAAGCTGATGGTCACGGGGCCCTCAGGGCCAGGCACACGGGGACGCAGCTCGGGACTGGTGCTGTCAGGGCGTCCGCTCCTCTCTGGACGCAGGCGGGCGCCGTATCGCGATGGTGTGGTCCACCCAGGCTGCGGGACCACGGTGGTCCCGTAAGACGGCAGGACCAGCCGGGTGTGGTGGCTCACACCTGTGATCCCAGCACTTCGGGAGGCTGAGGCAGGAGCATCCCTTGAGCCCAGGAGTTAGAAACCAGCCTGGGCAACATGGCGAGACCCCATCTCAATTCAGGGAAGATAGAACCGTGTTGTTACTGCACCTTTTTGATGTTAAGACGCACGCATGTTGGCCACAGAGCAGCTGCCGCCCACAGTTAGGGCAGACACACGCCATGCAGGTGTGCAGCCCGCGAGCGGGAGGCCAGAGCCCCAGCCTAGGTGGAGGAGGCTAGAGCCCAGCCCAGGGTCCAGGTTGCCACAGTTGTTCTGCGGCATTCACACCGTGATGTCATGATGTCATCTGCTAAGGGTTAGGGTGTTCCTGCTGCCCAGCGGCTGTGACCTCCGTCTGTTGGTTGCATGGGGACTCCTAGGTGCCTGCTGCATTCCAACCTGTTCTGAGAGCCAGAGGTGCAGCTGTTAGCAAGACCGAGGGACCGAGGGTGAACGGGTCCCCCTCGCACGTGTCATCTGGGGGCATGTCGGGTGGGGAACAGGCAGAGGGGGCTGGGGAGGCGTGGGCGGGCCGGGGGCAGGTGGCGGCATCTGGGGAAGCGTGTCCCAGGCAGAGAGGACAGCCGGGCAGCAGCCCCAGGCTGTGTGGGGTGGGCTTCTTGGTTCTCAGGATTTGGATTCCAAGCGGGTCCCTTGGAATCCAGGGGATGTCCTGGGGGAGGCACCTTTCCCGTCTTGAGCCTTGGGGACCTCAGGAGGCAGGAGGGGGACCCACCGGCGGTCATGTGCTTCCTGAGCTGGGC
>NW_007062052.1:21159-21652 GCF_000164805.1 Carlito syrichta
TGCCAGTGGCCCGCGAGGACGATCAAAGGGCTTTTTGTCTGCAGGCACTTAGCGGCTCCGCTGGGGCCATCCATCACGGCCGAGGCAGGAGGGGAGGCCGATGGCCGGGCCCCCCTCCCCGGCAACCTGACCCCCCTGGCAGGGTCCCGGTGGCCCAGAGGCCCAGAGGCCAGGCTGGGGGGGGCAGGGAGCCGGGAGCAGGGCCACAGGGGACACCGAGGCGGGCGGCGCTCCGAGCCCCCTGCCCTGTGGAAGCGCTGGGGACTACCCGAGCCTGGGGGGCGGGCCCTCCTCACCTGGGGAGGCTGGGCGGCGTCGCTGGGGAGAGGCTGTGACGAGGGTCAGATGGCAGGGTGAGGAAACTGAGGCACAGGGGGCAGCGGTGGAGGGAGGGCTGGTGGGCCACGGGGACTCATTCTCTGCGCGTGGCCTCTCCCTGGCTGTGGGCTGGGGCGGCGGGGTCTGGGGGCGTCCAGGCGGCGAGGCGAGGGGC
>NW_007062052.1:22197-23826 GCF_000164805.1 Carlito syrichta
GGGGACACCCCTCCCGCATGGCTCCGGGCACTGCCCCCACCGCTGCCCCACCATCACTAACAGGGTGTCTGGAGCCGCCTGGACGGGCCCAGAGCTGGTGCGGCCTCCTCTGTCCTCTGTCACCGCCTTCCTTTGCTCATAGGGGCTCTGGCTGGACTCTGTCCTGCACGCGAGAGCATATGGAGGTGGCTGGGCCCCGACGCGCCTTCTGAAGTGGCCTCTCGGATCCCCTGAGCGGCCCTCGGGTCCCCAGGGCCAGCCTTCTCCACGGGGCCCTCCCTACGGGCCCTTCTGTCTCTGTCTTCCAAGGAGGGGTGGGTTGGGTGGAGGCCAGGAACCACGTCCTGTCCTGGACAGCAGGCATCTGTTAATTAAATGCCCGGGCCTGGGTCCTGGGGGCCGTGTGGATGGGGGTGGCTGCCTGAGCCTGGAGTCTTGCATAGTCACGGGGCCCTGCGTGTGTCAGGGTTACAGGGATCCTGGCTGGTCCTGTCTACACTGGCCGGAGCCTGGCCGCTCACCACTTTGCAGCAGCAGTAATGAAGCCCCTGCTGTATGCCCGGGCTTGCGGCCGGCTCTTTTGCTGTGGATCATCTTATGCCACGATCCCTGAGGCCACAGGGTTTCCAGCCACACTTCTGTGGATGGGGACGTGGGCGGGTGGCACGGGAGCTTGCCCTGAAGGCCTGAGCACGGGTGGGCCGGGGTTGGGGCCTGCCCAGACCCTGGTCTCCAGGGCTCATGAATCCGGGACACTCGGAGGACAGGGAAGGGTGGAGTCCTGGATGCGGGGCTGAGTCCCCGTGACGCCTGGAGGGCAACTGAGACTTCCCCGCAGGACACGCTGCCCTCAGGGGTCGGTCTGTGGTCTGGCAAGCGCCAACATCCGTGGGACCCCCACAGCCGTGCGTTTCTGTCTCCTGAGCCCCTCCGGCAGTAAGTCCCCAGAGGTGCCAGCCTGCTGGCGTGGACGTCTCCACACTCCTCAGGTTTGGGACTGAAATGATCTCACACGTGCGCTGCCTGGTGTGTGGTGTCCTGCCCTGCGCAGCATTTCTGGGTTGGCCTGTCACGCTGCGTGGCCCGTCGCCCGCTCTTTCTGGCGTTACGTGACATTTCCTCCGCCACGCCTCCACGCGCTCATTCCTTCGTCAGCCGAGAGGCGACGCCACCGAGTCCTGATGGTGGCTCTCACGGGGGAAGCTGCTGGGAACGCCCAGGTCTGGGTCTTGCCTTCTCTGATGAGTGTCTGGGAGTAGTGGCTCGTGCATGTTTCAAGCTATAAGAAACAGCCAGCTGTTTCCCAAGAGGCTGTCTGATTTGCGTTCCCGTGGGCAGGCATGAGCTTTCCACGTGCTCCAAGTCCTTGGCAGCACTTGTCATTGTCGGTCTGTGATCTTAGCCATCCTGGTTGGTCCCACCACACTGTCTGTTACTCTTCGGTCTGTGATGCGTCTGGGGCACGCAGTGACCTTGCATGCCGACAGCCAGTGTCTGGACACCTTGGACCTCTCCTGGCGTGTGGGAGCGGCCACATGTCTGTTGGTGGGTCTGTCGGTCTTTTCCTTTCTCTTCTTTTTTTTTTTTTGAGTTGGAGTCTCACTCGGTCGCCCAGACTGGAGTGCAGTG
>NW_007062052.1:23879-32561 GCF_000164805.1 Carlito syrichta
TCCACTCACCTCGGCCTCCCAAAGGCGCGGGATTACAGGCTGAGCCACCGAGCCCAGCTCCTTTCTCTTCTTAATGCTTTAGCCAGGACCACCATGCAGCCAGGATAATGGCAGCTGGGGTTTCAGGGATAGCTAGCTGCAAGCATTGTTCTTTTTTGAGTTTAATTTTTATTTTTATATATTTATTTTTTTTGAGTTGGAGTCTCACTTTGTTGCCCAGACTGGAGTGCAGTGGCCGCTCCCTGCTAATGCAGCCTCGACCTGCTGGGCTCCGGCGATCCTTCCACCTCAGCCTTCCACGTAGCTGGAACTGCAGGCGCATGCTGCCAAGCCTGGCTAATTTTTTTGATTTATTGTAGAGATGAGGTCTCGCCAAGTTGCCCGGGCGGGTCTTGAACCCGCGGGCTCAGGCAATCCACTCGCCTTGGCTTCCCAAAGCGCGGGATTACAGGCTGAGCCACTGAGCTCAGCCTTGAATTTTATTTTTTAGCAATGGGGTCTTGTTCTGTCACCCACGCTGCAGTGCTGCGACACTACTGCAGCCTCCACCTCCTGGGCTCCGGCGATCCTCCCACCTTGGCCTCTTGAGTAGCCGGGATATCATCGCACTCAGCTGTTTATTTGATACTTTTGTAGAGATGGGGTCTTGGTATGTCCAGGCCGGTCTTGAGCCCCCGGGCTCAAGCCGTCCTCCCACCTTGGCCTCACAACAGTGCTGGGATTACGGGGCATGAGCCCCTGCCCGGCCTGTTAGCACCACTGTTTTACAGATGAGAACGCGGAGGCTCTGGGAAGCCCGTGGCATTCAGCGTGCCTGCAGGGGCCACGTTCCCGTCGTCCTCCGCCTCGCCTGTCGTGCCCTGGTCCTGGGAGTCCAGCCAAGAGCGGAGGCCTGGGTGGAGCTGGGACCAGCCTCTTCTCCCGGGTTTCCTCTGCTGTGAGCGGAGGCTGTGGCGGCGACTCGGGCTTCCGGGTCAGGCGCTGTCCTTTGGCAGGGAGTGCGCCGAGGGACTGTCCGGCCCTGACTCTGCCCAGGATCCGCTGCACACGATCCTGTCGTCCCGGGCAGAGGCGGGAAGCCTTTGGGGCAAGGCCAGGGGCATGACATGGGCAGCCCAGGAGGGGGTGGGGCAGCCTCCCCCTTCCCCTCCCCACCCCGGGCTCGGGCGGGGCTGTGGTTTGCGTGGGGGTGGGCGTGCGTGTGCCCCTCGTGCGGCCTTCAGGCTCGTGGGTGTGGGGCTTTCCCTGCTGCTCACGGTGGCCTGGGGTGCAGAGGGGAGTTGAGGCCAGACCCTCGTGAAGACTGAGTGTGTCTGCAGTGCTCCTGGGGATGGAGGCAACCTGGGGAGGCTGCCTGGAAGAGTTGGCTCAGGCGTGTTCAATGAGAAACCTACCTGGCCAGGTGCCGTGGCTTATGCCTGCAATCCCAGGACTTTGGGGAGACTGAGGCAGGAGGATCGCTTGAGGCCAGGAGTTCAAGACCAGCCTGGGCAACATGACCAGACCTCACTTCTGCAAAACAAAACAAAACAAAAAAAACATTAGCTGGGTGTGGTGGCAGGTGCCTGTGGTCCCAGCTACACGGGAGGCCGAGGCAGGAGGATTGCTTGATCCTGGGAGCTAGAGGCTGTGGTGAGCCATGATTGTGCCACTGCACTCTGGCTGGGGCCACAGAGTGAGACCCTGTCTCTAAAGAAAAAAACAAATAAATAAAAGCAAACACGAATTAGCCCGTCAGTCTGTCGGTCACCCTCCCTTGGAGGGACGAGCGTGTGTTGTGCTTGCAGTGGGACCGGCCCCAGGGGGGCTGCGCTCGGGACAGAGGAGTGCGCCCTGGGCCTGCTCCCGCCTTGGGGGTGTGAGGGTGGCCGTGTCACTGCTACTGTGGCGGTTATTGGCAGTAACCGCGCGCCTGCGGATGCCAGGTCTGCGCTGAGCACCACGGGCGTCCATGCGTGCGCCCTCCCGCCAGCCTCGGCAGGTGATGCTGGAGTTGCCAGCCCTGTTTACGGGCAGGCATGCTGAGGACACAGAGAGGTTGAGGGACTTGCCCGGGTCACACAGTGGGTGCCTGGCGGAGCCCGGATTCGAGCTCAGGCAGCCCAACTCCGCGGCCGCGGCTGTTGATGGAGGGCGTCATGCAGTGTCTCCTGCGGCCCCCCCCAAGTCTGCAGGTGCACCTGTCGCCCCTGCAGCCAGACCGGATGTCTCTGAGGGGCCGTGCCAGCGCGGGCCAGGCTCCTAGTGGACAAGGTGCCGCTCCCAGGACCCAGGAGGTCCTTCCTGCCTCTCTGCAGCCAGCCCGGTCAGCCCGGTGTCCCCATGGCCCCCTGGGGGAGAGCGCACAGGCTGATGCGGAGGTGGGCGGTGCCCAAACAGCCGCCGTGTCGCCGTGTCTCAAGGCAAGGAACGGCTGTGAGCTAGCATGGGGTGGGGGGAGGCGGGGGTGATGCCGTCTTGGGGTTTGCCCTAGGTGGGGGGAAAGAGTCGTTTCAGGGGACAAACGGGCTGGGACCTGCCCGAGAGGAGGAGGGGAAGGCTTCCAGGTGGGGGAGCGGCAAGTGCAAAGGCCCCGGGGCCCCACGACCTGGTGGGCCGGGAGCTGAGTCTCGCTCGAGGCAGGGCTTCCGGGTGCAAGACTGTTCTGTGGGCCGGGCTCCTCTCCACATTGAAGGCCAACATCAAGCTGAATGACATTTCCCTTTTATTCTTTTGCCAGTTTTTTTTTTATTTTTAGAGACGGGGCCTCTCTCTGTGGCCCAGCCCGGAGTGCAGTGGTGCAATTAGAGCTCATGGCAGCCTCGATCTTCTGGGCTCAGGCGGTCCTCCTGCCTCAGCCTCCAGAGTAGCTGGAGCTGCAGGTGTATGTCGCCACACTCACCTAATTTAAAAAAAAAAGTTTTGCAGAGACTGGGGTCTCACTATGTTGCCCAGGCCGGTCTTGAACTCCTGGCCTCAAGCGATCCTCCTGCCTAGGCCTCCCAAAGGGCTGGGATGACAGGCGTGAGCCACCGTGTCCACCATGCAAGTTGATTAGTTTGCCTGTATCAGGCACTTGGAATGTTCCAGACCCTTGTAGGCCCCCGGGATATGAACGGCGGCAAAGCTGGGCACTGTCCAGGAGTCTTGTGTCCAGAGGGAAAGCGTCAGTTAGGCAAGTGGCGTCCAGGCTGTGAGGGTCAGGAGGACAGAGTTCAGGCGTTCAGGGGGACTGGGACAAGAGTCGCTGGAGGAAGTCCTGAGGGCGACTGGCTAGGGGCAGTGAGTTAGGGCTTCCGAGCTGGGGCCGAGACACATGCCGGGTCAGGCCCCTGCAGGGGCCAGCGGGACTCATGGCGGCACCGGAGGACACACTCAGGCACGGCTGGGTCCAGGCGCTCAAATGCCCCGCCCAGACAGCCACGGACCCAGAGGGCTGCCAGGAAACCTGGGAGGACGCTGCTGTCTCCTGTCTGGTCCCTTGTTGACCTTGAGCCCTCTTTGGCTGTTATCAGGATGGCAGTCAGGGATGGTTCCAGCACAGACACAAGGGAAGGAAGTGAGCCTATCAGGGCAGGACAGAAGGGGGTGCTGACTGGCGAGCTGGATTCTTTCCCAAGGGAGGCTGGAAATCTCGATTTCACAAGAAATGGCCTCGGTTTTGAAAAACACTTGACGGGCCAGAAAGAGCTTCCTTCACCACCACAGTTGGCTGTCACCACAGTATGGTCTCTGTTTTTTTTTTTTTTGGAGTTGGAGTCTCACTCTGTCGTGCAGGCTGGAGTGCAGTGGCCGCTCCCGTCCACCGCAACCTCAACCTGCTGGGCTCTGGCGATCCTTCTGCTTCAACCTTCCAAGTAGTTGGAACTACAGGTGCGCACTACCACGCCTGGCTAATTTTTGATTTATTGTAGAGATGAAGTCTTGCCAAGTTTCCCAGGCTGGTCTCGAACCCATGGGCTCAGGCAATCCACTCACCTCAGCCTCCCAAAGGCATGGGATTACAGGTTGAGCCACCGAGCCCGGCTAGCTGTGACTTTTATTTCAAAGTAGTTTGCCATCTGTGATCTGGGCAGAATGTCCCATGGAATGTACTGGAAGGTCTCAAGTCTTGAAAAGTCACATTGTGTGCCCCTGCAGATGCCATTTCTGCAGGTTGGGCCCGGGTGGTGGCAGCTGCTCTCAGGGCACTGTATCTCCCCGGGGCCTGGTATTCCCGGGACAGTGAGACCTTGTGGTTCATACCGGGCCCCACCCTCCCTGGGTCGCACACCACCGTGGGAGCTTCCTTGCCATGAGCTCCGGCAAGTCCCTTCACCACTCTTTGCCTCAGTTTTCCGGCCTGTAGAATGGGCCCACCAGCACCCATGAGGTTGTTGTAAGGCGTCATTGACCCTCGGCGCCCGGCATGCTGGGAGCTCGGATGCCTGGGCTGGCGTGAAGTGACCGTCCTTGCTTGGGCCCCTGGTGGTCCAGAGCGTTCCTGAGACCGCCTCGGCCCCTGCCGTGGCCGCCGGGGTGCGGCCTTCAGGGACCCCGGGACAGCACCCCTGCCCATGTGCTGTTGCTGAGTGGTGGGGTCCTGGCTCTGGAGGGTGTGAGTCTGGGGCCAGCTGTCAGCGCGACTGGCTCCTGCTTATGGCTGCCGTGTTTGGGGAGGGCATCCCTGGGAACAAAAGCACACCGTATCACCAGCCCCTGCAGCGCGCCGGGGGACACTGGCGCCTCGTAGGGAAACGCTGGCGCCTTGTGTGGGGTGTGGGTGGCTCGTGGGGGGACACTGGCACCTCGTGGGGGGATAGTGGTGCCTCATGGGAGACCCTGTACCCAGCTGGCGGTAGGGCTGGGCAGTGACTCACTGGGACAGAGGGGGTAGCTGGTTCTGACCCTCCCCGCACCCCCCGCGAGATGTCCCTCTCCTGCACGTTGCTGGGGGTTCTTGGGGGCATCTCGCAGGGGCGGGCGTTGGGGTCCTTGAGGCCTGTCTTTGGGGCTCAGGAGGGGCGGGGCAGCCGTGCGGTCCCGGGTCTGTCCCCGCTCCCCGGCTGCCTGGCCCGGTGGGCTCCCAGAGGCCAGATCTGCCTTTCCTGGCCCCGCCTGGGTCCCTGGAGCCCCCTGGGAGGGAGGACGGCAGGGTGGTCCAGGCCACGGGGACACCCGAAGGAGCCCTGGTCATGGCAGTGGGCTGCGATGTGGCCCCCAAAATGTGGGTCTGTGACCTTGGCCTTGCGGGGACTAAGGGTCTTTGCAGACGTGATGAAGTCAAGGCTTGTGAGAAGTGGTGCCGGGGACCCCAGGTCCAGTGACAAGTGTCCTTCTGAGAGGAGGACATGGTGGGAAGGCCACGTGGCCACGAGCCTGGGAAGCCGAAGGAGGCGGGGAGGCTCCTCGGGCATCTTGGACAGACGCAGCCTGGCGCCTGGACCCTGGACTTCCGGCCTCACAACCAGGAGGGAGCGAGTGTCCTTGTTCTGGGCCACCTAGTTCCTCGCAGTTTGTTACAGCGGCTGCGGGAAGCCAGCGTGGTTACAAGTTCCATTTTAATCAAACTTTTACCTTACAATTGACACTTAAAGCTTGGAAGTCTTTGGCTTGTTCACGGCCGCACCCCAGTGCTCAGTGCATGCAGCAGGGGCTCGATAAGTGTTTGTCGCATGTCTGGCCGCTCCAGGCCTGGCTGGAGAGCACTTAGCAGCCAAGAGGGGGACACGGCTTGTGGATGTCTGTGAATGGGGCTGGGCGAAGCCGTGTTGTTCTCTGTAATTGAGGCGAAATTCACATCCCATCTCGGTCACCCCAGTAAAGTGAACACTTCACGGTTTTTTGGTTTGTTTTGGGGTGGGGGCCACTGCATCCTCGACTCCTGGGCTCTGGCGATTCTCCCACCCGGCCTCCCGAGTAGATGGAACTACAGGTGTGCCATGCCCAGGTTTTTTTTTTTTTTGAGATGGAGTCTCACTTTGTCGCCCAGACTGGAGTGCAGTGGCCGCTCCTGGCCACCACAGCCTCGACCTGCTGGGTTCTGGCGATCCTTCCACCTCAGCCTTCCAGGTAGCTCGAACTACAGGCATGCGCTACCATGCCCGGCTAATTTTTTTGATCTTATTGTAGAGATGAGGTCTCACCAAGTTGCCTGGGCGGGTCTCGAACCCGCGAGCTCAGGCAATCCACTCGCCTCGGCCTCCCAAAGTGCTGGGATGACAGGCTGAGCCACTGAGCCCAGCCTATTTTTTTGTGTGTATTGTAGAGACGAGGGCTCACCATGTTGCCCAGGCTGGTCTTGAACCCGGGGGCTCAGGCAGTCCTCTCGTCTCGGCCTCCCAAAGTGCTGGGATTACAGGCTGAGCCACTGAGCCCAGCCTATTTTTTTGTGTGTATTGTAGAGACGAGGGCTCACCATGTTGCCCAGGCTGGTCTTGAACCCGGGGGCTCAGGCAGTCCTCTCGTCTCGGCCTCCCAAAGTGCTGGGATTACAGGCTGAGCCACTGAGCCCAGCCTATTTTTTTGTGTGTATTGTAGAGACGAGGGCTCACCATGTTGCCCAGGCTGGTCTTGAACCCGGGGGCTCAGGCAGTCCTCTCGTCTCGGCCTCCCAAAGTGCTGGGATTACAGGCTGAGCCACTGAGCCCAGCCTATTTTTTTGTGTGTATTGTAGAGACGAGGGCTCACCATGTTGCCCAGGCTGGTCTTGAACCCGGGGGCTCAGGCAGTCCTCTCGTCTCGGCCTCCCAAAGTGCTGGGATTACAGGCTGAGCCACTGAGCCCAGCCTATTTTTTTGTGTGTATTGTAGAGACGAGGGCTCACCATGTTGCCCAGGCTGGTCTTGAACCCGGGGGCTCAGGCAGTCCTCTCGTCTCGGCCTCCCAAAGTGCTGGGATTACAGGCTGAGCCACTGAGCCCAGCCTATTTTTTTGTGTGTATTGTAGAGACGAGGGCTCACCATGTTGCCCAGGCTGGTCTTGAACCCGGGGGCTCAGGCAGTCCTCTCGTCTCGGCCTCCCAAAGTGCTGGGATTACAGGCTGAGCCACTGAGCCCAGCCTATTTTTTTGTGTGTATTGTAGAGACGAGGGCTCACCATGTTGCCCAGGCTGGTCTTGAACCCGGGGGCTCAGGCAGTCCTCTCGTCTCGGCCTCCCAAAGTGCTGGGATTACAGGCTGAGCCACTGAGCCCAGCCTATTTTTTTGTGTGTATTGTAGAGACGAGGGCTCACCATGTTGCCCAGGCTGGTCTTGAACCCGGGGGCTCAGGCAGTCCTCTCGTCTCGGCCTCCCAAAGTGCTGGGATTACAGGCTGAGCCACTGAGCCCAGCCTATTTTTTTGTGTGTATTGTAGAGACGAGGGCTCACCATGTTGCCCAGGCTGGTCTCGACTCCTGGCCTCCAGCAATGCTCCTACCTCGGTCTCCCTCAGTGCTGGCCTGACAGTCCCCAGCACATTCACGGCGCGGTGTGGCCACCACCTCTCTCTCAAGCCCTGCGCCTCCCGGACGTCCCTCCCTACGGGGCCTTCCCCGGCCCACCCTGTCCGCTTCCTGCCTCTGACTCACCTGCTCCAGGCGTCTCTCGCAGAGGGAATCCGACGCATGTGTTTTTGTGTGTCTGCCATCTCACCTGGTACCATGTTCACGGTTCACCCGTGTTGTGGCGTGTTGGGGCTTCATGCCTCGGATGGTGGAATCACAGCTTGTCGTGCGGACACGCAGCAACAGGACCCTCTACGGGGGCTTTTCAGACGAGGCTGCGGAGGACGCCCAGGCATGGGCTCCGGGCCGGGGGCGGGGGGGTGCAGGCAGCAGCTTGTCCGAGCGCCCTCTCTCCCCACCTACCCCGTGATCTCTCTGGGCCAGGCCAGGAAGCCGCACTGGGGAGGGAGAGAGCGGGATCCCCTCCCGGCCGGGGATGTGAAGCCGTGCCTGCGCTGAGTTGGCCTGGTCCCGCGGTCCCTCCGTGCCCCTTCCCCCGTCACATGTGGTCTCTGTTGGCCTCAGGGGCAGCAGGAGGTGTGCCCATTGGACAGCCAGGCACACTGAGGCCTGGAGAGCCGGGGCCTGCCAGGACTGAGGCTCCCCGGGGACCCCTCTCCTCTCTCCAGAAGCGTCTTCACGATCCTGCCCACCGCCCAGGCTCCATGCTGCTCACGGGCCCGGGGAGGGCCAGGCGATATGTCGTCACGGTGTCACCAGTGGGGACGGAGATTCTCTCACTGAGTGGGTTGCCCTCGCTGCCATCTGCTGAGCCTGAGTCGGTTTGGGTCCGGGCTGCGCCCAGGGTGCTGCTGTGGCTTCTAGTCGGCGCCCCGTGGGCCTCATCAGTCCCTCAGCGAATGGTCAGAGGTCCGGCAGCTTCAAGACCCCGGAGGCAGAAGCGTGATATGACAGCCATGGGGATGCCAGATCACGCAGCACCTCTGGGGCCAGGGAAGCCTCTCAGGGTCCCAACCAGCCGTGGCGGAGTCCAGGTCGCAAGGCGTGTCCAAAGCAAACAGAATAGAACAGAAGGCACTGGGAGTCTTGACCCGCTTCCTGGCCCTGTTCCGTTGGGGCCAGTGTGGCTGTTCCTGGGTTTCATGGCCTCCTGGGAGGCAGGACGGCACTCGGATCTGAGGGTTAGAAGTACAACTTTTGCCGGGCTCGGTGGCTCAGCCTGTAATCCCGCGCCTTTGGGAGGCTGAGGTGAGTGGATTGCCTGAGCCTGCGTGTTC